>NW_010358631.1:324902-358666 GCF_000414095.1 Morus notabilis | reverse complement strand
GGGTTGGGGGTTTAGGAAGACCTCTTTCTTAATCTTTCTTGAATATAATAAAACAGAATAGAGGTTGAAATCTGCTTTAAACGAAATCATATATAACATAGATAAGTCAATGCAAGAAAGCTACTATAGCATTGAATAGCAACATAGCATGAGCTTCCACATCTTATAGCATTGACGTTTGAGAAAGCAAAAGAATTTCTCTCATGGATAATCTATAAAAAGTGGAGAAACGAGCCTAACTTATTTTTGCTGTCTTCAAGTAACCCAGAACAGTAAAACAAAACACCAATCCTGCTCTTCTCAACAGAAAAACAGGAAGGTAAAAAACTAATAAAAATAAAAATAGAAACACTTTGGCTACCTAAAATGAAGTCTACAGCTTGGTGCGACAAATTTGCAAAGTTTACCTCCTCAACCTGAAATTACAATGGACAGAGCTATAAGCTATTGGGGAAGAAAAAAAATATATAAAAAGTAAAAAATTATCATACTGAGTATTGAAAATCAAAATAATAATAATAACAATAATAATAAATAAGTGTTTGGGTAAATTGTAATTGAAGTGCATAAAAAAATAGTACTGAGACATTAGTTAAAGTAAGCAGAACCTTCTGATTGGAAAAGCAAAATGAATAAATAACAAAGGTTAAGTCCTGCTATCTGACCGGAGAAACAGTGTCACAAAGTTCCACAAGAAAATCAACAGAGGCCCTAAGCTGCTCCAGTTCATCTTCATTGCTAAGGTCTGTGTTCAAAGGCATTTAGACACCTTAATAAATTTAGAAAGAAAATAGAAAAAGCAAATAATTAACAACATTTCTCCAAATGTTAGATGTCAAGCATAACGTCTGTTAGTTGCCACAACCAAAACCGAGAAACCTTAAGCATTCTACTAAAAATTATCAAACCAAGGAAACCGAGATATTGAAATCCCAACGCAAGCTTAATTAGAATGAATATAAAGTCAAATAGTACTAATTATAAACCTGATAAAAGCCGTTGCTGCTGAACTGAACCACCTGATTTTCGTTTTCTTTCCTTGAATCTTACTGAAAATAGAAATTTGAACAAATTCAAAGCATATTTTTCAAATTAGCCGCATTATTGGAGATGATGATGATGACGATGATGATGACGATGACGATGATAAACAAACCTTGTCTCAGAAACCTCCGCCGCAAAACGTCGTTGAACCGACGATTGGAGCCATCTGTTACTGTCTTAGGGCTCAATTTCCCCAAATTATCGAAGAAATAGCATTTGCAAACGGCAGTTTGAGGGAACAAATCACACTGTGAAATATCTGGAACCGAAAACGAATTAGAAAACATAACAAAATCAGAGAGAAAAAAAGTGAGATTAGAAAATTTTGCCGACCTTGAGTTTGCTTGAGATCTTCTCTAAGTCTCAAAAGCTCTTGCTTCCGCTCCTTCGCCTAAATCTCCGCCATTAAAACTCAGATTAGCTCTTTCTTTGCTCCAAAACTTCGGAGAAATAGTTCTTCCATTTTAAAAATCACAAAGATCGTGGAGGAAATTGAAATCTGGACTAGCACTTCAAATCCGGAAATCGCAACAACAAAAATAAAGAAAAACTGCAAAATATAGCACAGGAAAGAAAGGAAGTTCGATTTCTTATTCCTGAACTTTCTCGGCAACCAAACAGCGAGGTTAGCTATCGAAAAAGGAAGGATTTCGAAAGAAATGATAGACCTTTCGCTTCCATCGGAGAGCGTCGGAAGTGGAAGGATTGTTGGGGAAAGAAAGAGGCTTTTGGAGGATCTTCGATCGGAGAAGAGAAATGGCTAAAGCGAGCTTCACCGTTTGCTCGTCTTGTCCAGAGCTCGCTGGTTCTGCGCCGTTCCCAACTGACATGCTCTTTCTGAGGGCAGGCGACGCGGGAAATTACAAATCTATTTGAGAAAATTATCTTTAGTTTTGCGGAATTATTAGGGTGGTTTGAACTTTTATAGTGCGTTTAGAACTATTTCTTAATTGTTTTTAAAAATGTTTTTGCATAATTTTTAGGTATGAAAAAAAACAAAAACGGTTAGTAACTGTATTTGTTTAATAAAAATTTTAAAAATAAAAATAAAAACAAAAAATAATTGGGTTGTTTCCCGAATGGCCTTCTTCATGATCATCACACACATGCGATTTGATTTCTCCCATCTTTCCGTATCCCTCTTTTCATCAGAGGTACTCTTATCCGTAAGAGGTGGAGAATAATCAACCCTTAACGTAAGGTCGAGATCCATGACTCCGAGAACTATCAAGAGGTTCTCTTGCCATGACTTAAAGTTAGAGCCATTTAGCATAGGAATAGAGTTTATGTTGACAGTAATATTAGCAGGAGTCATAGCTAAAGAGAGAATAACAAACAAACAAACAAAACAAGCTCACATCCCAAAAAAAAAATTAAATTCAAATAAAGGTAAACCACATCTCAAGATACCAGGCACTCCATTAACATTTCATCTTTGGACAAAATATTAACTTGTAAGTGATATCTTGGTGTAGTAATCAAACACAGATAATAAGAACACGCCAAACAATACATCTTCATTTGGGTCAATTTATTGTTCACATATAAAATTGAATAATCATCACACGTTTATTACCACAGGTGCACATGTAATTTTGTTAAATATTGACTTTCCTTTGGGCCGATCAATATTCACATAAGTTACATATACGCAACCATTTATATTCTAAAACAAATTAATTTTCACAAGAGAGGTCACTTGGCGACATGTTGCTTTAATTAATTCATCTCAAAATATATATAACCATATCAATATCTGAATTTAAAATTACACCAAAATGACCAAAAAAAATTAAAAAAACATTTGGTCAAAGTCAACGGTTAAGGTCAACTGTCGATCAAAGTCAACAGTCAAAAAGTTGACCGGGTTGAGCTGGACCGGGTCGAGTAAACCCAACCCGGATCCTAAACCAGCCCACTTCTTTATACCGCAGGCCTACCACAGGTAACCCTTTTCTCCTATTTTTTTTTGTCATTTGCTACGGGCTAAGCCCGTAGCTATTCTTCAGTAACGGGCCCAATTAGGCTCATGCTGATCAAAGAAGACCTAGGGGTCTTCTTCAACCCCTAGATGAACTGGCGGCCATTCGGCCGCCAATTGCAGGTGCCGCGACCGGACGACCGCGGGTCCGCGGCTATGCTCCTCCGGCACAGTCTATAGGTTGCACCGGTAGGACCAGACCCGGCGGCGACAAAGGTGGCTGCCGGCATAAATTACAAAAGAACCTTTTTTTTTCTTCCTTAGGCGGCAGCCAAAGGCTGCCACTTTTCTCCATTATGCTGCAGCCACAAGCCGCGGCTGTCCATACCAGCGAGGCCAAAAGCCGCGCCCGAAGCCTACATCGCCAGCAGCTGAAGGATTGCCGCCAACCCCAAATTTCTGTATTGGGTTAAAGAACTAGCCCAATATAGCCCGAGAGTATTGAAAAATAACCAAAGAACAACAACAAAATTTTGTTCTCAATTCAATAACCATAGAACAAAAATAATCTGTAATCTCAATGATTTAACATGAAGATTCTCTCATACCACTTGTTAGAAATCAATAATTTGGTGAAAACCATCATCCAAAAGCCAAGAACATTCATGTAAGATCATCACGAACTAATAAATCTGTAAGCGGAAGTGTACCTGAATCCATATTGACTGATTTATCTCTAGAGTCGTGCAGTTTGTCTTCCAGATCAACACGTTTTCCTAGAGAACCTTTTAACTTTCTCTCTGTACTCTATCTAATGATGGGATGTCAGAGTGAATAGAATGTAACGTATGATCTGGGGACCATAACTGTCATTTGTACATAACTTCCCTGTTATATTTTGGTATTTCTATTTTAGCCCATCATACAAACAAAAATTACCCTTAAGTTTCTACACATTAAAGGCCCACACCCTATTAGATACATTAAAACCCAAAATACCCAAACCTTAGTAGATTACTTTTAATTGGGTTTAACCTTATATGACAGCCCGCAACACATAATTATTCACATATAAGCCCAACGTTGGATTAAGGATCCAACAATATGTCCTTATATACTGTTCCAATAGGGTCCCATTAAACCTAGTTGGATCAGTATTGGGTATCCACTCATCAAACCCATACCAAGTTAGAAGTCTATAAGCCTTACAAATTAGACCACTTATAAAAGCGCATTATAATTAAATAACCCAATATAATTGTATTAAAATATGTGGCCCACAAATATTATTAGAAAAATGTTGGCCGTGTTTAGAATTGATCCCATTTTTATTATTCACGTTTTTTGAGAAATAAAAAATGAAAACGTTTCTAAAATGGCGTTTGACACAATAAAGATAAAAAATGAAAATAAAAACGATTTTTTGGTTCAATGTAAAATGAGAGAGAAATGAAAAATGACTTTTAGTCGTTTTTCATTTTTTGTTTTCGTTTTCTCCTCTCTCGAGCAGAGAGTGAGACATTAATGGTTTTTTTATACAGAAAATAATTTCTTGATAAAATTACCAAACACATTTTCAAAAATAATTTTTGTCTAAGATTAAAAAACTTTTCATTTTCATTTTCATACAAAAATAAAATCATTTTAGAACGAGTTCCAAACGCATCTATTATTTTCATAACAATCTCCCAATGTGAAACAATTATATCATATGTTCTTTAAGCGCGCTTTGGTATCCTATTTATCTTTAGACTTCACCTTAGTTTCAATTCATGGACTACCGGAAGTCCGCAGTAGAGATTCTCAAATTCATGCCTGTAAGAGGCATTTAGCATGCTCTGAGTAGAGCTTAGTGAGATGGAGTATCCATAGGCTGTTGGAGGCACTTAGCGCGATGGAGCTTGTACGGAGCAGTTTTGTGAGAAGTGCTCATTTGGAGATCTCTAAGAGGACGTTTATTTTCTTTATTCATCTATGATTCTGAATTATGATTTATGATTCTTTATAGTATTTTTCTCTCAGAAAAAATACACGTAA
Source organism: Morus notabilis (assembly GCF_000414095.1). Taxonomy (NCBI): domain Eukaryota; kingdom Viridiplantae; phylum Streptophyta; class Magnoliopsida; order Rosales; family Moraceae; genus Morus; species Morus notabilis. Next base: position 353,664 of record NW_010358631.1, on the reverse strand, counting down.
AATAAAAATAATTCTAAATCATAATTCTGAATCTATAAACCAAACGTCCACTAAGATTCTTAAAGATAAATTAAGGAGTTACACGTTAAAATTTGAAAAGTCGTTAACTCCCCATTCTTTTAATTAATTTCTAAATATTTGAATTTGAGAATAAGAGGGGACGTTTTTTTTTTTCAAAAGTCACAACAGTAGGGAATAACTTCCCAATGGCAAGATTTGGGCCTGGACCTTAAAGGGACCTGAACAATGGTTTATGATATAAGACGTTTTAAGACGATGATTTTCAATAATGAGAAAATTGATGGAAAATGATGTTATTTTTACCTCATTATTTGATGGAAAACTCTTTGATGAAAACCTAAACATATATATTATTATTTTGATGTTTTAAAAACGTATTGTGCACTTTGATGGATGGATGGTGATGATGGAGTCCTGTGAGCGGTCGCTTCATCTTGTTGTGGTTGGTTTGGAGGCCGCTCCCTCACTCTTTTCATTACTAGCGCACTATGACAGTACCACATAAGGACCCTATTATAGATGGATATTTTGAAGTAATGTTATATATATTGTTTTAAGTATATATTTACTTCTTGATGAAAATTATTACAACGAATGTTATTAATTGATGAAAATATTTTGTGAAAACAGGATGTACTTGCTAAGCATTATTCTTACTAGATGTTTCTCATTGCAGCTAAGCACAAGAGTTAAGTATGAGGAGAGGAGGTTGGTACGGTTGTGTGCGTGGTGGCATAAACGAAATATCAGGTTGCTCTCCTGAAATTATGATATAAATTTTTGTTAATTCCGCAAATTTAGAGTTTTGTTTTATTTATGAATTTCCACAAGTTTTAGATATTTTGTTAAAGTTTTAAGGTTTCAGTAATTTTGCAACTTTAGGATTATTTTTTTGATGAATTTTAGTTTTAGTAATTAATAATTCATATTTAAAAAAAATCCAAGCTATTTTCGCATGGTTTATTAATTTATATTTTGTAAACTCATGTTTTACAATGATAATGAATGTTATGAGACGGTAACTGTGAGGGCGTTACATTTAAATTCAAGATACTTTAAATAGGCGTTTCTATAAATAACTCGAATGAAATTTTCTCAAATTAATTCTTACGCACATCCTAGGACTCTTAAAATCACAATTGAAAAAAAAAAAAAAAATTACATTTTCACCATGTCAAGTTAGTGGACGTTAATTTTGTAATTTAACATTTTAAAAAGAAATGCGTCTTTTTTATAGAGATTTTAAGGAAAAAATAATGAAAAGATCTACATTTTCGTGTTTCTTTTGTATGATAAATTATGTTTCATAACGATATTATCATTAAAATAATGAAAATGTTTATTGATGAGTATATTTTGGTGTTTCTTCTGTATTACAATTTTGATATTCATTTTCATAAGAGTCTGTTATTGTGCAGATGGTATTTCTTAAAGAAAAGGGTAGATGCTTTTATTTGGTTTTTTAAAGAAACTTTCCTTTTCTTAAAATAATAAGGTTTCATTAAATTCAATAATAAGGTTTTATAATGAGCAGGCATTTTTGTAAATGCCGAATAAAATTATCTCAAATTAATTCTTATGCCCATCCTACTCTTAATCACAATTAAAAAAAAAAATACACTTTCACCATGTGCAATTTAGTGGTGGTTAATTTTGTATTTTAACATGTTAAAAGGAAAATGTCACTTTTCCATAGAGATTTAAGAATCATATAGGAGAGGGACTAATTTGGAATAACTTAGGCCCGTTCGGTTCGTTAATTCGAGTTGAGATGTGATGTTGTGTGAAAACTTTTTACTGTAGCAAAAAAGTTAGATGTGACTGTTTCTGAGAGCTTTTTACTATAACAAAACTCGAACTCTAAACTCGAATCAGTGAAAAGAACAAGGCCTTAATAGTTTGAAGACACGTACGTTTTTTAAGTCAGGTACGTTTTTAAATCGAAAGACCAAGATGGGATTTGGCTATAGCATATGGACTAAAAATGGAATTAATCTATTTCAAAAAAAAAAAAATGGAATTAGCATATGGACTAAAAATGGAATTAACTATTTCAAAAAAAAAAAAAAGAATTAACCCTAACTTTTTTTAACAGTGATTTTTTACGGCGGGGTATATATAAAAAATACTTAACCGTTGTGAATATGTTTTGATACGTAAATCTTTTTTTTTTTTAAGGGATATGTAAATCTGTTTTAAGCTTTTGTCGGTTTTGCTTATTATTATTATTATTATACATAATATATATATATATATATATTGTTTTAATGTGACTTTGATAAAATCTAACATTTATGAACATTAATAACAGGTATACCTTAAAGTAAAATGGTCATTTTCTATTTGAACACAATTTTATGTGATTTGATATTTAAAGTTGCACATAACCTTACCGCACGAGTTCTCAATGCCCAAAACCAAAAGTATACAAAGAAGAAAATCTGATTGTAAGCTTTTGCGATTTTCATGGATGGTGCCATCTGAATATCGAGCTCTCTCAGAACATCAATAACTGTCAAATATATTCAATCCCCAAAGAAAAATAAAAATAAGCATATAGTTCCACAAATAGACCACATAGACTTTTTCACTCGTTTGAAAATTGAAAATCTTTTCAAAAAAATCAATATATATATATATATTGAAACTGCATCCAAGAAAACTTTTGATCACGGAGACGTGCAACTTTGGCCACTACTTAATGAAAGATTGCAAAAGAAAATGACCAATTATGGAGAATTAATGACAAGGTACCCAATTCATGTAGCACTATTTATTAGGAGAGTTTCTATTATGTGGGCACTTTATTGTATGCAGCACTTGCATTATTGACTGTAACTGTATGATTTAATATAAATAGTTGAGAAGATAAGATGGAATATTTAAAAGGAGCTTTTCATTTTTTTTTTCTTTTTTAAGAAAATACCAGTTTCACTTAAACAACGCAAAATGAAGTCCACAACATACTATGTTAGAGGTGTTTTGGTCTAGTATAAATAGATGAGAAGATAAGCCTAAAAGAAAGCACTTGTTTTCCATAGATAAAAAACAAAGAAAGAGAAAGATGAGATTCCTTAAGCAAGACTCCACACTCTTGTTATTCTTCTTGTCCTTCCTACTGCATTTTCAAGTGTCAAACTCATCTTCATCCCCATTATGTAGAAAGGAGGAAAGCTTTGCTTTGCTCCAATTAAAACACTCTTCTTCGATTGATGAGTATGCTTCTGTACCCTGTGAAACTCCATATCCAAAGATGAAATCTTGGAAAGAGGGTGCGGATTGTTGCACATGGAATGGCGTCACGTGCGACGCGGTAACGGGTCACGTGATCGGCCTCGATCTCAGTTGCAGTAAGACAGTTGCACAAATCCATTCCAATAGTAGTCTTTTTCTTCTTTCAATCACTTTGGGCGCGTTTGAGGAGAAAACGAAATGAGCATATTAGGAGTGGCAAATCCATTCCAATATTATGAGTCATTTTTCATCTTTGAGATTCGGCCGCGTTCAATATATTATGCAGATGTGTACTCAACAAAATGAGCATATAATGTTAGCCTAGTTTGGGACGATAATTTCAGCCTCGATCGTTTGTAGGTTTACGAGTGAGTTGTAAACTCCTGTAGGACCCTTAGCCATCAGCGACGAGTGTGTCCCTTTTTCCACTACAAGCCCTTTATCCAACACTACAATTTGATTACACTTTTGTATAGTACACAACTTATGTGCCACAACAACTCTAGTTCTTCCCACCATGATACGTTCCAAGGCCTCTTGCACGACTTTTTCCGAGTGACTATCAAGTGCGCTAGTCGCCTCGTCTAATAGCAATATTGTCGGGTTTCTCAATATGGCACGTGCTATCGCAATACGTTGCTTTTGCCCCCCGGAGAGTTGCAATCCCTTGTCCCCGCACCATGTTTCGTACCCTTCCTTTTGCCTCGTGATGAAATCGTGGATATTTGCTGCCCTCGCGGCGTCCATCATCTCTACTTCACTTACGGTCTTTGATGGTGCCCCATATGTAATGTTCTCTCTTATGCTGCCAGCAAACAAAGTTGGCTCTTGATTAACAAGTGCGATGTATGTTCTTAATGACCTAAGGTGATAAGACCTTATGTCTTGACCGTCGATTTTAACCATGCCTTTGAGAGGGCTTTCGATCAACCCAATTATTGTAGATTTACCAGACCCGCTTTTTCCCACCAAAGCCATTGATTTTCCAGCTTCAACATTGATTGAGAATCCTTGGAAGATCATTACATTAGGCCTAGTTGGGTATGCAAAATGCACATCGCATAATTCTATATGGCCTATTATCGTCTCAGGCTGGTAACCTTCTGCGTTTTCAGGTTCAATCTTTGTGTTCTTGTCCAATATATCAAAGACAGACCTTATAGCATCCCAACCTCTAGCAATGATAGTAGTCATACTTCCGGCTTCTGCAATGACGCGACCTGTGGTGACTAAGATAATTATAGTTTGGAATACCTCTCTTGGGGTGATGTAGCCTTGAGAGGCAAGTTTGCCACCATACCAGAAGTTCAAGGACCAATTACAACTCTTGATGCTTTGGGACAAACCAAGGGCAATGCCTGCAAACCATGATTGACGAATGCTCTCTTTTCGCGGTCCTACCTGAGTCCCTTTCAGCAGATTTAGTATTCGTTCTTGGGAAGAGAATGCGGTAACTATTCGAAGATTTGATACAGCTTCGGCGGCAAGTTTAGTGCTCTCATTTTGTTCTTTGATGGCCTTTCTAGACATCCTTTTGAGCATGACACGCCTAGTGTAGAAGCACATAATGATGAGGGGTTGGACTGCTATTGAGACTATTGCAAGTCTCCATGCAATGACTAAGCCCAGTGTCCATGCTATGATTACTGCTGCGGTTGCTTGTACAAGAAGAGACATTCTATCTCCCACTAAAGATCTTACCTGCAATCAATAACAAATATTGTTTTTTCTTTATTATTATTATTCAATATTCTTTAATGTTTACTGATTTATTGTGTTTCCAATAGCTAGAACACATTTCAAAGCGGTAAAACATAAGAACTAAAAGAGAAAAATGTTTATATATACATACCACATTTGGATCTTTGGCTAGCGTGGAGCAAATAACACCGCTAGAATTCTCATCTCTATCAAACCATCCAACTTCAAAAGTGAGTATCTTTGCAAACATTCTCTCTCGAATTCGCTTAGTTAGGTACTCCCCCATGTATGCAAAACTATAGTGTTGGCTTATATTAACCAAAAATGAAACGATTGTTAACCCCAAGAACCACAATGCTGAACTTCGAATCCTTTCTTTGATCTCATCATGATCAGTTAAGAAGTACACTGATATTGTAGTTCCCATGGCAACTGCATACAAAGGTTGCATTGCACCGAAAATAATTGCGCTCAAACATTTGCTTCCATTCTGGCTTATTTAAACCTAACAATCTCCAAAACGATGCAGTAGGACTCTTTGGATCGGTTGAATCATTGTTAGTTCTAACTGGAGAAATCGAACTAGCTGTTACAGTGCCGGTAAGGTTTGACTTATTAAGGCCTAAACGGCATTCATGCATAGTGTCATTGAAATCCTTATTTGATCGAGAAGGTGACCCGAAAATTTTCTCTTTATGGTCTTTTTCCATGTCCATTCTTTGGAGACGAACAAGGGAGGCATATATACCATTTTCTTCTTGTATTAACTCATTATGTGACCCAGCTTCTTTAACTTGACCATTTTCCATCACGATGATATCATCGACATTTTTTATGGTCGAAAGTCGATGGGCGACGATTATGGTAGTTCTACCCACAGCCACCTTGTCTATAGCTCCTTGGATTGCTCTTTCTGATTCGGAGTCTAGTGCACTGGTTGCCTCGTCTAAGAGGAGAATTCGAGGTTTCCTAATGATTGCTCAAGCAATTGCAATTCTTTGCTTTTGTCCTCCGGATAATTGAATACCTCTTTCACCAACCTGTTCACCATTCACAAAATTGAATACTGAATATAAGTTCTGATTCAATTTTTCGAAGCTTTCAAGAATCAAGACAATGTAATAGGCCGAAAAATCAGTGCTAAAGTAAGGAATTAGTACAAACCTGGGTATCATAACCTTGGGGTAACTGACAAATAAAATTATGAGCATCACAAGCTATAGAAGCCTCGATAATTTCCTCCATCTTCGCGTCCTCTTTGCCAAAAATTATGTTCTCTTTTATGGTTGTTGCGAAGAGTGAAGGCTCTTGGCTTACTAGTGCCATTTGCGACCTTAGCCATTTAAGATTCAACTTATTAATAGCATTCCCATCAAGAAGAATCACCCCTTCTAGTGGGTCATAGAACCGTTGAAGTAACAGCAAAACCGTGGATTTTCCGGAGCCACTTGTGCCAACTAAGGCAACTTTCTTTCTTGGTGGGATGGTAAGGGTAAAGTTTTTCAAGACAATACTTTCAGGCCTCGATGGATATGAAAAATTTACTTGCTTAAATTCAACTTTGCTAGAGATCTCCTCCAAAATCATGCCTTCCATGTTCTCTACATCAATCTTAGGGACTCGTGTTATCACCTCTAGTATGCTTTTGCCAGCACATTGTGCCTCAACTATGTCTTTGATGTAAGATAAACCAGCTCCTAGTGCTCTGTTCACCAAGGGTTACACAATCAAACCAACTAAATTATTGTTTCTTAAAAAAAAAAATATATTACAAACTCTTCACTTAAATTTACAATTTATATCATCGGATTAGACAATAGAGAAATGAGACTGCTTTCAATTATGTCTTGGTTAATTTCATTATATCATCTATCGTGATTAAAAAATGATTACACATTCTAAACTAGAAAGGTTGAATTAGTGTTCTACAATTTCGTTATTTTGATCTTGCAAAAGTTGTTGTTCTTCTTTGTATTTTTCATATTATTGCTAACATTTTTTTCATACCCCTACCAAAGAGTTCTCATTATACATATGGCAAAAAGTGCATGTTTTTTAATGTTTAATCTTGTCAAAATCACATTATAAATGAAAGCATGCAAAATTAATAGCCCTAATAAAAATTTAACGGTTCATAACATTGTACGCTAGTAGAGTGTTTTTATTCGTACCCTACCAAAGAGTTCTCATTATTCATATGGAAAAAATCTAAAAAAATAGAAACTGCAGCGAAAGAAATAATGAAAAAGAAGAAGAATGTTCTGGAATTGGGAAAGACTCAGCCAAAAATATACTGAGCTAAAGCAATTGTATTTACATGTAGTTTCTATACAATGTGGAATATATAGTAGGACCACTAGTTTGACCACTAGTATACGTGGCAAAACAATGTACACTAGGAAAAGAATAAAATGTACACTAGGTTAAAAATAATATGTACACTGTACATTTATGCTTTAACATCCCACCGCAAGCTCATTGGTCTCGGGAGAATAGTGAGCTTGTTTCGAAGATTCAAGAATCGTTGAGTTGGGAGAGGCTTGGTCATGGCATCTGTAAGTTGGCCTTCAGAGGGCGTAAACTAAACGTGCAGAGTATGTTGCATAACACGTTCTCTGATAAAATGATTGTCGATTTCTACATGCTTAGTACGAGCATGCATAATAGGATTGGCAGCAAGGTAGGTGGCACTAATATTGTCGCAGAGAAGTAGTGGTGGAGTAGGTAGAGCAACTTGCAACTCACGAAGAATCGATTCAGCCCAGCTAACCTCTGTTGCCGCATTGGCAAGACCCTAATATTCTGAGTCTACACTTGAACAGGAAACCACCTTCTGTTTTGAAGAAGACTAGGAAATGAGATTTGAACCCAAGAATGTATAGTAACCACTAGTACTTCTTCTATCATCGGGGCAGCTAGCCCAATCTGCATCCATATAACACACAAGCAAAAAATCTGATTAGGCTTGAAGAGACAAACCATGATGAAGAGTGGCCTTAAGGTATCGAAGGATGCGCTTTAGAGCTTGCTAGTGTGTGGAAGTTGGGGCATGCATGAATTGGCACACTTTATTAACTGAGTAACTGATTTCAGGACGGGTCAGTGTGCAATATTGCAAAGCACCAACAACACTACGATAGGTTGTAGCATCGGAGAGGGGCTCTCCATCATAAAGAGACAAAGTTGGTTCGGATGACATTGGTGTGACATAAGGTTTGCATCCCCACATCTCAGTTCGCTTCAAAAGATCAGAAATATATTTCTGCTGACAAAGATGGAGAACATTACTTGTTTTTCTCACTTCAATACCCAGAAAATAAGATAAGGGACCAAGATCCTTTAATGCAAAATGATGGTTCAAGTGAGTAATGAGAGTCTGAACCAATTGGGGGTGACTTCTTGTTACAATTATGTCATCAACATAAATTAGAAGGATAAACTTAGCTGTACCATTGAATAGGAAGAACATAGATGTGTCAGATTTGAGCCTTGAAACCCCCATTGAAGAAGTTGATGACTAAGCTTAGTAAACCAAGCATGTGGGGATTGTTTGAGTCCATAGAGTGCTTTAGATAGCTTGCACACCATGTGGGGGTTGGCAACATCAATGAACCCGGGTGGCTGTGCCATGAAGACTTCTTCATCTAAGTCCCCATTGAGGAACGCATTATGAACATCCAGTTGTTTGAGAGGCCGGCCTTTAGATAAGGCTATACTAAGTACAATCCGGATGGTTGTGGGTTTCACCACCGGGCTAAAGGTTTCAAAGTAATCAAGGCCTTGAGTTTGATGGAATCCTTTAGCCACGAGTCGAGCCTTATGTCTCTCAATTGTTCCATCAGGCTTGAGTTTGAGCTTGAATACCCACTTGCAACCTATTGGATCGAAGAGTGAGAGGAAGAATCCATTGGATCGAAGAGAGCTCAGAGGCTAAAATGCTCTGATACCAAAATAGAAATTGCAGTGAAAGGAATAATGGAAAAGAAGAAGAATGTTCTGGAATTGAGAAAGGCTCAACCAAAATATACTAAGCTAAAGCAATTGTATTTATACGTAGTTTTTATACAATATGGAATATACAGTAGGACCCCTAGTTTGACCACTAGTATACGTGGCAAAACAATGTACACTAGACAAAGAATAAAATGTACACTAGGCTAAAAATAATATGTACACTAGGCAAATAATAAAATGTACACTAGGCTAAAAATAATATGTACACTCTACATTTATGCTTTAACATAAAACCACCCCCGCGTGGAAGCACTTTCTCTGATGACAGAAAAACACTTACCATGAGGAAGCATTTACGGGCTTACTGTCTACAATATTAGGCGCCACTGAAAAATTTAGAAAACATATATTGGGGGTGTGTGTGTGTGTGTGAATGCATAAGAAATGAGTGAGAGATTCTTACAGTCCTCCATGGACAATGGACATCCCTGCAGCAAAAACAGTCCCTCCTTGTGCGCCATGGTACATGACCAATCTGCTAGCATAGTAACACATAAAAGACCACATAACAAACACTCTGGCGCTGCTTCCAACTCCCAAGCCTTTGACCAAACCCTGCCTCAATCCCAACTTAGTGGCCCCGTTTAAAGCCACGGAGAATTTTGCTACAGTAGTTTTCTCGCCGCCAAAGGCGTAAACAGTTCTGATGGAGGATATTGCCATCTCTGCTACTGTACCAGCCTCATTGTATTCACTCCTAATCTTTCCTGCTAAATTCAGTAAGGATCTTCCACACATCCACCCAGGAATTACTAGAAGCAACACAAATGGGAGTGCCACCAAAGCCAATTCCCATGACAGTATTAACGCTACGATAAGACCTCCTATAAACGTGGATACTTGGCTCACAAAGTTTGGGACCTGTTGAATTTTCAGGTTCACGTTCACCAATGGCCCCGTGAAAATATGCATTAGTCTCCATTTTGACTCTCTGACATTCATTTGTAGAGGTCTATCTATCCAGAGGTATATGGAATATAAATTTCGGTCCCTCTTGCTATTAAACTGTCTGTTTTTAGATACTATAAAGCACGAAGATGGCTTCTGATAGTTTTAATATGGATCAAATGGTTAAAAAAACAAAAAGATCTTAAAAAATTATTCTGAAAGGAAGACATGAATTGGGCAACAAAATCCAGATCTTTACTTTGGATCTTTTTTTAAATTTTTTTTTTTTTTAATATCATTCTATCTCTTTTAAAGTCCTTACATCCTATCTTTGTGCTAAGACTCCTCCTGAAAATCACAGTTTACTAACATAGGGGGTAAAAAAAAAATTCATAAACCTCAGGTAATTAGACCTCTAAAACTAAACGTCAGGAACCAAAATGATACAAGTGCATATCTTCAGGGACCAATAGTATAAATAACCAAAAGTTTTAGGAATCAACTGTTTTTAAGCAAAAATGGTAAACCAAATGACAAAAGTCCATCAGTATGTGTAGATTATATATATACAGTTCAAGTACCACAAAACCTTTTCACTGATAGCATCTTGATTCTCATTCTTGCAGCTTGTCTCTCACCTGTTCTTGTCCAACAGTATCCTTCTGCAATTTTCACATAAATAACATAAAAAGAAAAACCATTAATCTCCGGATTATACTTATTAACTCTTTCCTACAGATTCTTACAAACAATCTAACATGTATAATAGGGTGAGACAGAATTCACCTAGAAAACAAGCAACCAAAGACACACCAGCCCCGTATAATATCCCCACAGCGTTCTGCATCCACCCAAAGAAATTACTTCATCAAATTTGAACAATAATATTACACATCATAACATTATATTATCTAATTAGTCATAATTAATTTGCTTAGTATTTTCAAGAGAGAAAACAAAGAAGGACACAGAGAACTAGACCTTATTAAGCCTTTGCCGCAGAACATCGGGGTCCAACTTTGATGCATTGCCAATACTGTTAATCATGTGGCTAGTGAAATACAGCGGAAGACGGTCAGTGAACCCATCAAGAACGGCGCCGATGAAACCGAAAAACATCAACAACATATCCAACCCATCTGCTTGCGTGAAAATGGAGCGTACGGACCCATTTACACGTTCTGTCTTCCCCTGTTTTTGCTTTCCTCGAGAACCATTTTCCCAGTCACTATGCGTGTGTGGTGCGTCTTATCTCCACGACGTCCTTTGTTTTATTGTATTTATACTTCAACAAGTTATATATATTCTAATGAGGAAAGAAGCATATATATATATATATATATATGAATTGTCTACAATAAAGTGTCTGATTAGTTAGGTGTTTATATAATTGTGTATAAATTATATATATTTATTCGTAAATCATGTATATTTATATGTAAAATTGTATATATTTAACATAAAATATAATAAATTAATTAATATACATATTTTTATGCTTTGTGTTCACTAATTATTATAAAAAAATATGTTTTAAAGATTAATATACATTGTCGTTTCTTATAACTTAACATATATGATTTATATATAAATACACACGATTTACATGTAAATATATACGATTATATAATTATAAAAGTGCTATGTAAATATACACAACTTACTTATAAATATACACAATTTATTATAAATATACATATTTCATACAAAAATGTACAAATACCGCTGAGGCACTTTCCAAGTGTGACATTGCCTATATATATATATATATATACTGTATAAATTATAACACTTGTCCTTGTTATAGAGACGCTCTGCTCCCTTTTTGTTTGGTTAAAGTGACGAGGTTATAATTTATCTGCATATAATAATGGTCACTACTAGACGTCATCAATAGTACAATAAATAAATAATATCTGGAGCCATTTTACGTATATAAATACAATTCATCATGATCGCAGTTTAGAATCTGAATAATAAGATTTGCTTTTTTCAACAGATAATCGCATAACGAAAAATATTGTGCACAAGAAAGCTTCTTCAACACAATTTGAACGCAATCCCAATTCCCAGCTTAGAATCAGAATAATAAGATTTGCTACTTGAAACATAATCACATTAATTAATCATATTAGTAAAGGCATCTCACAGAAAATATTGCTGCCTTATTATACACAATCGAACATAATCGCGGTTTAAGAATGCTTATAAAACAGTACAATTGAGCATAATCGCAGTTTAGAATCTGAAAGATAAGATAATCATAACGTTAAAGTTACCTCACAGAAAATATCGTGCATAATTAAGGCGGCGGCTGCATGGTTGCGAGAGAGAGAAAGAGAGACTGTGGAAAGGAGGGCGGCTGGTGCTGTGAGAGATTGGAATGAGTCCAAGTAGTATCTTTTAACTTTTAGACCCAACTATTTTGTTTTTATTTAAATGTTATTCAGTAGTAATTGGCTTTGATTTTTGAACCAATAATTGTCACTGCCGACAAATATCACCAAAAGACCTTGGTTCTATATTTTCAATTTGGACAATCAAGTTCATAAACTCTTGATTTCTTTACAATTTTGAAAAAAATCAAGAACGTTCAATTTTCGATATAATTTATCACGTATACGACATATGACTTAATTCAACATTGAATTTTCAACTACACCCTTCAATTTTTTTTTAAAAAATATAATATATATTTTCAAAAAAAGCCCAATGGTATATATATAGTTTTTTTCAAAAAAAAAAAAAAAAAAAGCAAACCTTAATCAAGCTTCGACTTTACTCTAAGATTACGTTTAGTATAAGGGTTCTAAAACTGAAACTATAATTCTGGTTCAAACATTTATTTGTTTGTAAAAAGTAAAAAAATTATTCTTTAATATCAATGTTTAGTTTGGATGGTTGTGGTTTAAAATTTGAATCATAATGTGATGCTTTAAAACAAAACCATCTTAAAAAATAATACCACCTTCTTATTAATTTTAGATGGTTTAAACATTTAGTTCTGATTCTGATTTTAGAACTAAGTTCAAATTATAAATCATAATTTTAATTATAAAATTAAAATTACTTTGATTAAAACTCTCATACTAAATGCAACTTAAATGATGAGATGGTTTTGGTCTCTCACCACAGCCCTGTGAGGGCGAAGTTGGTGCCGCTGATCTCGAGGCTGCTTAAATAGAAATAGAATAATAACATTCAATGCCACGTGTTTGACTAGAGATGCTGAGTGGGAGGTCAGGCAACTTGAGATAATTGGGGAGGCATGCAAAGACAACAATGACTCGAAGTCAAAGCTGGTTAGTTCAGGACTAGGGCTGGGACAATGGATGACAATGCAATTATAGTCTTCTCCATTTTCCAATCATATTTTCTTAGTGAGTTGGTATTCGAATATCTACTTATGTTAAAAGATTTAAGCTTAATTTACATATGAAAATGGTACAGATGAATAATTAGATTTTAATGTAAAATTGTGCCTAATTTTCACATTTCTCTTTTCCTTCACGTAAATTAGGCTTACGTATTGACGTTTGGTTAAAGGATTCAAACCATTTTTTATTTACGTGAATTTTTTATGAGAGAAAATACTGTAACGAATCATGAATCATGATTCGAATCAGGAAACGAATTCCTCTGCCAAACATCACAGCCTATTTATATGGGTAAATTAGGCTCATATTTTTTTTATAGAAGTTGTTATTCCACCAGCAATTCTGGAGGCATTCCTCAGTTACTCCGTTTCTTAAGATAAAGGTTTTTAAAATGGGCTTCTTGCACGGGCCAAGCTTTGGGCTACGAAATCCACTTTGCGATGACATGGGCTTTATTTCCAGTCAGAATTCGGGAACATTTTTAACGGCCGCCCTCGGCGGCTCTGCAGAAGAAGCGCGAAACAGAAGCACGGGAGTGGGACAAGTAATGGCGGGAACGCTAGGAAGTGATTCTCAGAAGCAGCTTCTTACCCTAATTCGCAACTTCGCAACCGAAAAATCGCAAGGAGGTAATACATTCTGCTCATACTGCTCGTTTGGTTCCCGAGAAAATTTAGACTGTAGCTGAAAGGAATACTAAGAAAATTACTTGACCGAGAAACTGTAGAACTAGGCGGTCGTCGATCACAACATCATGCCTCATCGATGTGGAATTAAGCTCTTAATTATCGATTCTTCACTATTTATTTTGAGAACTGTGATTTTTTTTTTTGGGTGCTGAAATTAGCTCAAAATTAAACGAGAGAGCGGTTACTGTACGTGTTTCGACGTATGCAGAACGAAGAATTTTAAGTCTGAAAAAGCGAATTGAAGAGCTTCGATCCGAGGCGGAAATCGCAAATGCGGAGCTTGAAGACACCAAACGCGCCAAAGAAACCGCTGAGCAAGAGCTTAAGGGCTATGAAGTTGAATTGGCTTTGAGTGAGACTTCGATCCAAAGCCTAAAGGTAAAGCTCGAATTGGTCGAAATGTATTAATGTATAATTGATTAGGTTTTTATCTAATCTACTTAAATTATTTTCAGTCGAGGATTTCTCTGATTCAAGACGAAATTTCCTCCGTCGGATCTGATTTAGAAGCTCTTAAGGTAATTAAGCACGTCTCTTAATGTTATTTTTTTTTCCTTTTCCTGTTTAATGCTGAGGACAAAAATAATAATTCGTTTATATTGGACTCTTACTTTTTCTATATTTTCTGTCTTTTCAACCTGAAACGTTGAATAAAACTCTTCGATCCTGCAAAGAACGATGAAGGAGCTTTACGGTCAGACTTTTATTTTTATCTTTAATTTAGTTGATGCAAGTTTTTCTAGTATTTCTTCAAAAATATTGAAATTTTTGCATGTATTTCTCTTGCAGTGATGAGTTTACGAGTCAAATGTTTGAGCTCAATGCTAAGATAAGGTTAGATTTGACTTAGCTCAATGCTAAGTCAAATGTTTATTTTTTTCATTTTTTTATTTTTTGAGGTAATGTAGAACAAAGTTTAGTGAGATGCTTACTAGATATTTAACTGAGTTTTTCTTTGACAAATAGATGTGTTGTGCGTAATGGTACTTTACTTCCTGTAAATTATGATATGTCTTATTATTGATTAATGCAGGAAGTTCCAAGAGACATTTACTTGCAATTTTCACAAGGAGTTTTCTCTTGGAACTTTAGCTGGTATTAGCTTGTTTACACCGTTCAAATTTCTAGTCATTGGTTGGTGATTTAATGTATTTTGGAGAGACTAGAGATCATTTCTATTTTGAATCAAAAGAAGGCAACAAACTTGCAGGAAAGGAGCTTAATGGAGTACCTTTATCTACTCTGGAAGACATGCTGGACCAAGTAATCTCTCAAACAAGTATGACGGAAGAAGAATACCTCGCAGAACAGAATATTCAAAAGCAGGATGTAAATTAGTCTTTTGAACAATTGGAAATATTAAAAAGTGAAGGCTTAGCCTGTCGTTACTCTCAAATATTATTCGTACAAATTAACCAAAGACGATTGATAATCTTGCACTCCTGCAGACCCAGAAGGAGTTGATTGATTGTGAGAGAAATGTGTCGCTGACTAAGGTCATACTGAAGACAACACAAGCGTTGCAGGACTTAACAAGATATCCTTACAGAAAATTCATGGCAAAGTGCTTACTTCTTAATGATTTCTGTGGGCGAAGGAACAGAAAATTGTTCATCGGATGGGGTCATTATCAAATTGTGGATAAATTGCTTAAGAATCATTGAAGCAACATTATACATATTAAAGTTGCTTGCCCGCCATTACGTTTGAGTCCTAGGATAATTCTTTATTTGAAAATTTCCAGTCTCAAAAAAAATTCATAATGGACATTTTGCTCAGACCATTTTCAGACACTGCTTAATGATGGCATGCTCTTTTTGTTATAGAGGTGTATGGGAAGAAATAAGTACGTTATAGCTTGCATATTTTCATCATAGTGGTTGTTCAAAATTTGATACGGATTCCTTCTGATTTATTTTAGTTGTTTGAAGGTTTCCTCTGACTACAAAATATTGTAATTTACAACCATGACCTACTGAAATTGTTTCTTTGACTGAAAACAAGCAGACTTCTGAATTAGAACAGATGTGCACTGCCCTTGGTGAGGAATTGCAGAGAAGATGCATTTGTCCCAATTGTCATTTAGACAACGTGGAGGTCTTGGGTGGAATTCTTTAGTCAAGTGAGGCGAATTAATCTTTTGTAAGTATTTTGCTTGAATGACTACCTTTCCAGTGTTTTTCTTACCAAAAGTGTAGAATAATAGAAACTTGCACACTTTGTTCATACTAAGGTCATAGCATTTGAGGGCTTATTGGCACAAGGTGGAATGTAATGTACCGTAAGTTTTCTGCCGATCTTGCTTTTTTAAAGTCACATTGATTGTTTTAGGTCCTTTCAAGAACATTCACGGAATAGCAATGCCTGAACTCTGTTACTGTTGCAGTCTCTCTTTTGTTAGATTACACACACCGCAATACTTTTTTTGAGGGAAAATATACATCTTAATTAATTCCTTTGGTCGGTTACATGTTTCCATGAATCTAAAGCATCTGGCTTGCAGTGTCCTTTAGTATAAAACCTCAAATACGAGGGAGAATATGATTACAGTAAGAGAAGATGGATTTTTTTTTCTTGACATATACCATTGAAACCAGCGGCGGCAAATCAATCTCTAAAGCCCAAGTGCATTCACTCTCAATCGTTCTCATTAAGATTGCTGCATATATCTCGGCGATGCTTCTAGGTCCTTTATCATTAAGGAAAGCAATGTTGAGTTGCCTTTATCTTCACCTCTGCTTGTTCCCTGCATTGTCAATTTTATAATTTCTATCACAACCGGAAGCTCATGTATACTTAGAAACCAAGTTAACTCGTGCAACCAAAATTGTAAAACATAGTATCTGGGATTACAGAAATATCATAACGGAGAACTCACTGTTTGCTCATTAGGCAGTATGGTAGGAAGAATGGTTTGCAGACTAACAACTCTTGCACTGTTAGATTTCACCACTTCAATCTGTGTTGAGAATAGGGCAGAGACCGGCCGATGATCGGAGAACTTACTCTCACTGCGAAAATAGGATAGTTGCTTCACGCCTTTTCCATACCATAGAATTCTGTCACACCTGCAGCCATTGTATCTTCTCATGTCTATTCATGGAGAACCATTCGAGGAGGGGGGAGGGGGATGGACAGTTTAACAAATTCCTAACTTGCCACCTAGAATAAGGTAGGGGCTTGTGGTAGCGGTAGATTTTGAATGTAAAAAAGGGGAATAGATCCAAGAGTCAAATAGTGGTCTTTTTGCAGTATAAAGTGGTGGGGGGAGAAAAGAAAGGCTGATTATTCTTACCATGCTGGAGTTCTTTGCTTCTCTCCCGATCTGCTTGGAAGACCACCTGAATAGCGATTACAATTTGATTGAGAATGCTTGTAGGTAGGTGCAAATTCTATGTCCCCCTCTTTCCAACCCTGAAATACTCCGCCATATTCTTGTTCTCTTCGAAGTTGATCGAAGTCTTGCAATGCTCTCCAGTCTTGCTTCTTAGTAAGCTGCCTGGCTAGACTGTCCTCCAAATACAGCCTATAGTTGAGATCCCCGAACCAGAATAACCGACTGTTTCAGAACAGATTTGTGTTATTGCGTTAATTTTGATAATGATGAGTAATTAATTTTCCCCTCCTTTTCCCCTCTTTCTTTTTCTGAAATTGTTTCTGATAAGGTTCTTCTCGTTTCAACCTTATGTAAATTCCCAAATTCTTTTGTAGCAGGAAAAATGTTTGAACTAAGATCTTGTTGGTGAATTTAGTAGTTTTATCATAGCAAATAGGATGGTGAACTAAAATATGAAATTCCCCTCCACATCGTGAACTAGAGTTATAATTACTCAAACTACTCAAAAGGAACTTGTGATGTACAATATGGTTAAATAAGATTTTGTTGTCAATTTTGGAAAGTGGTGAGTTGGAAGCGAGCATTTTAAAAAGTAGAAATTTTCACAGCTAAGCTGTAGTTTGCTGGAGTGCCACTTACTCGTGTCCTAAGATGGTAAGAGGATGAGGATTATCGTCATCTCCAAAGGACCGAAGGAAAGAAGTTCTCCTAAAAATCTCCGACACTTGGTGGTTCCTTCGACCTGCATCGCCTTTCTTCTCGCCAGAAGCTAGATGTGCAGCAATAAAGCAAAAGCTAGTCCCTTCGATCGACATGCTAACCGAAACCGAACCTTTGTTTCCCAAATAACCCATGCTGCCACAAGCCACGGAACAAACTTTAACATTTGAAACGCAATACTTTCAAAGCAATTCATTTCTCATCAACACACTTATAAAGACTCCAACCATCTTTTTTCTCGCCATTAGTTTGTACTTCCTCCCAACGTTTGGCATCATATTTATAGTTTTTGATCGCTCTCTCATTGGAGTCGCACTATAGCTGCTAAGACTCTTCCTCCTCTCAGAGTCGAGAACCGGCACATAGAGATAATTGTCACTTGAGATTCGATTTACCAAGGGTGTCAACCAAGGACAACCATACTTGTCATTGAGAGTTTCCCCTATGAGCCCGTTCCAATTTGTTGCTTCCGTTGGGTCTTCTGCTCCTATCACTGTTCGGGTCATCTCTTGAAATCTACACATTGGAAACTATTTGCCATCAAACGACACTTTCTTATGTTTAAAAAGAAAAGATGACAATGTTGGGTGTTGACTTTCCATCATAACGTACCCAAGAACGTAAATGTTGGCCGCATCTTTGAGATTCAACCACTCATCCAAATCTACAGCCAAACTGCCCTTTATCTTAGGTTGAGGAGAAAACGAAAATAAAAAATGAAAAACGATCAAAAGTCGTTTTTCATTTTTCTCTAATTTTATACTAAATCAAAAAAATCGTTTTTATTTCCACTTATTGTCTTTATTGCGCCAAATGCCGTTTTGAAAATGTTTTCATTTTTTCTTTCTCGAAAAACGTGAAAAATAAAAAGAAGATTAATTCCAAACACGGCCTTTGTTTTCTCATATCGAAGATTGGCAAGTTTGAATATTTGACACATCTCAACCTTTCCACTTTGGGGATCTCTGGCCAAGTGCCCCATGAGTTCTCCTTTCCATCCAAATTGGTTTCCCTTGATCATTCTAACAATTATCATCTCAATCTTGAAAAGAATACTTGGGAAAGGCTCATTGGAAATCTAACCAAGTTGGAGGAACTTCTTCTGGATGGAATCAACATGTCTTTGATTGATTGTAGGTTTCTTGAGCAATTTCGTCATCCCCCTTGAAATCTCTTAGCCTTCATTATTGTCAATTGCATGGGAAGCTCTCATTTGAATTCTTTAGCAAGTCAAATATCCTTAATGATGTTGTGGCTCGAAGCTTGCAATTTTTCAGGCTCAATTCCAGCATGACTTGGAAACCTTAACAAACTTACTCGCTTAGTCCTCGCACAAAACAAATTCGAAGGTGAGTTACCATCATTGTTTTCCAATTTTAAAGAACTCACCTACATAGACCTATCGAGTAACAAGCTTAAAGGTAGAATCCCTAACATATTTACCAATGGTACAAAACTCTCTTTTGTGAGCTTCTCAAACAACAAGTTGGTTGGTTCTCTTCCTTCTCTTGCCACTGAACTACCAAATTTAGCCACTATCAAATAACATGCTTACGGGTATGTTACACCACAGTCGAGGGATTGACCGCCCCTCTAAGTGACAAGCGCCAAGGACTCCCCGTTGAGGACCGGTTGCTGACGCCAAGGGAACCAGTGTGTCCAGAGTGCCCTTTAGACGTCGAGAGGTCACGTACGCCGATGCGCGTCGAGGGCCCAGCCCATGTGGTGAGGACCCGACGTCGAAACAT
The DNA here is from genome assembly GCF_000414095.1 of Morus notabilis. Taxonomy (NCBI): domain Eukaryota; kingdom Viridiplantae; phylum Streptophyta; class Magnoliopsida; order Rosales; family Moraceae; genus Morus; species Morus notabilis. The sequence goes on along the minus strand of NW_010358631.1, from coordinate 333,935 downwards.
TAGCCCGGTCAAATCCGCTGTCAGTCCTGGGGAAGATACACTGTATCACCTACCGCCACTGTTGGAATCAGGAAATCAGGCATTGGGTAAATAGTGGTTAACCTGACCGGGAAGCAATAATCAGGGAAATCCAACTGCCAAATCCCCAAATTAAGAGATAGAGGTTGATTTCCTCGGGAAGTGCAAGGGGTTTCTCATATGTATAAGGCCTATAAATAGAGCCACAAAAGTTCATTACGTTGTTTAGACACACAAAAATACTACTCCAGAGAGCTTGTAATCTACAACATATTAGTGCATGCACAAGTGGATTAGACAAAGAATTTTGGCCGAACCACTATAAACTCTTGTCTCATTTACTTATTCAGCACCATTAATTCCTTATTAATACGCGAGTGATTAGTGCGAGTGTTCTTGGAAAGTTAGTAATTTCTTGTTGATCGAAATCCACCATCAACAGGGTACAATACCGAGTTGGTTCTTCACCCTGCCATCTTTATCAATGTTAGCTCTTGACGGCAATCTACTTTCTGGCTAGTTGAACGAATTCCACTTAAATCAATTGGAATATTTACTTTAACACTCCCACCCAACACATGATGATAAATGGGGATAAATAGTGCAATTACGGATGTTTGAACTCAGGACCTCCCGCTCTGATACTATGTTAGTTTACCAATCAATCCCAAAAGCTTAATCTGTTAGGGAGGTGGGCCAACAATAGTTTTATACTTTAACACCTTGGACAATAACAATCTAGAAGGTTCAATTCCAAGCTCAATTTTTGAGTTATCAAAACTTCAAGAACTGTCTCTTTCAGGCAATAACTTCATTGGCATTTTAGACCTCGACATGCTTTCAAAACTTCAAAATCTTTACTCTCTGGATCTTTCATGCAATAACTTTTCGTTAAGCATGTATAACAAGGTCAATTACACAATTCCTAACCTTCGGTATTTGTTTCTATCTTCTTGCAACATCACCAAGTTTCCCAAATCTTTGCAAAGCTTGAAAAATTTAGCCGAGTTAAGTCTTAGAAAGCTGAAGGCTGAAGGCCCTTTCATCAAACGAGCTTATGGGGCACATTCCTACAGAATTAGTATACTTGACATTTCTTGAATTCTTGAACCTCTCAAAAAACAGGCTTGTTGGACTCATACCTCATGGTAAGCAGTTCAATACGTTTGCGAATGATTCTTATATCGAAAACTCGGGGTTGTGTGGATTTCCATTGTCAAAGGAGTGCAACAATAATTGGGGACATGAAGAACCTTCTTCAACGTCAACACACCAACAAGATGATAACTCATAAGGGTTTATAAATGGATTTGACTGGAAGGATGTTGTGTTGGGATATGGATGTGGAGTTTTGTTTGGTATTCTTTTGGGATACTATGGTTTTTTTATCAGCAGACCTCATTTGGTGAGGTGATGAAATTTCGTTAAAAAAAAGTGTTTTAACTAGGCAGATTGTCGTTTAAGTGTAGAGTATATGTTTTTTTTTTTAAAGTTGTTCTGTTTCCTTTTTTGTTTGTAACTGCAGTTGTTTGACCGTTGATCAGCCAGTTATGAGCGTGTTAAGTAGACGTAGCATTATTGTTTAAGTGAATAGTGTTATGCCACGGTCGAGCAATCGGTCGTTTCTTTGACTGTCAAGCGCCGAGGTATCCTCAGTCGAGAGTTCGTCCTTGACGTCGAGGAAAAGCTCATACGTAGAATGCCCTCAAGACGACGGGAGTTCATGCAGGAGGAGGGTATGCATCTAGAACTCCGTCCAAGCCGTGAGGTTCACGACGGCGAAAGAGCAACCCGGTCAAATCTAAACCAAACCCCGTCAACTCAAGACTAGATATACTGTTACAATTGCCACGATCCGGGTCAGGAAATCAGATGACCGATACAGGTGATTGGCCTGATTTAGTAGCTAAAATCGTAGATATACAACTGTCAGATCTCAAGATTTAGGGAAAAGGGAATGATCTCCTCAGAAAATGTAAAGGAGATCTCTACTATGTGAAAGGCCTATAAATAGAGCCAGCTTGATTCATTAAGTTTTTTACGCACTATTCTACTACTAAGAGAAATTGTAATGAATAAAATATTAGTGCATCTATAAGTGGACGTAGGCAAGGAATTTTTACCAAGCCACTATAAATTTGTGTTCTTTATTTTCCCTACAACAATAATTCCTGATTAATCTGTAAGAGACGTCTATGAGTGTTTCTGGAGAGTTAATCTTTAATTGACTAAATTTTACCGTCACGATGGATTTGCATTCTCCATCACGAGGAGCTCGAAATCAAATATTTATACACTTAAAATGGATATTGGGTGAATGAGAAATTGATGTTCTAAGTATGTCACTTGAAATGGTTAAGATAGTTGAAAATTGTAAAAAAATCCCACATTGGCTAGAAATGAAGCCTTTGTGGTGTTTATAACTGATTGCACTTTGAAGCCAAGGTAAGCATATATACCAGAGAGGCTCTCTCACGCGCAGAGGGGTGCGAATCACGGTCCCAGCAGATTAGGGGCCAATGTGTGCGCTCGCGACCTGGGGACATGAATTCCGAACTGAAAAATCTATTCCTTGCGGGTTTTGTTTCGCAAGTTTTTATTGACACACTCGTTCACTCTTCTTCTCCTCTCTCTCAGTTCCTCTCTTATTTTTTTGAGTTTTTTTGTGTGTTTTCCTTTGTAGTTCAGTTTTGGTGATAGAGGAAAGATCTAAGTTCTAGTTCGCCGGACGGTTTCGATAGTACTTCGAGCTACCATCGTTGTCGTTGTATCTTGTGAAACGAACGTCCAACGTTACCTCAAGCACTCACCGGAGGGGTCGAATCTGTTTTAAAGAAAACGTGGTTCACGTGCCTCCACATCCTTACAATTCGTCTTTCCAAGTTTGATAGAAATGTTGAATTTGAGTTGTAACAATTTCTATATTTTGTTCTTACAATAAGTTGTTATATATTGTTCTTCTTTGTATTATCCATATTATTGTTAACAGTAATGCTTGGTTGAAAATTAAAATTCCCAGATCTCTGAAGCCCAAGCCATCATCAGATTTGGATTTGCAAAGTTTATCCCAAGACCACCAATGCATTTTGCGCTTGGAATCGTCCCCGCCCCACCAAAACCGAGCAATTAATTGATGGAGGTCATTACACAAACTACTCGGCAGCCGAAAAACACTCATTTGTATAATTAGGAATCGCAAGGGCCACAACTTTAATCAAAATCTCTTTACCTCCCTGAGAGAATGACTTCCCTCTCCATTGTTGTAATTTTTTTCCCACTCGCTCCTTAATTTACCGAAAGGTTTGCTTCTTATTAATCTTCCCAACCAACGTAGGCATCCCAAGATATCAATCATGAGAAGCAACAACATTCAGTCCAAGAACAGTTTGGATCTCTGTTCAAATTTCAGCAGTACCATTCGGGCTATAAGTGATTGAAGATTTTTGAAAATTTATTCATTGTCCCGAAGCTTTTTCATAAACCCGCAATAACTCTTTAATCACAACATATTCTTCCACCTTTGCCTTACAAAATACTAAGTTGTCATCTGCGAAGAAAAAAGGACTAACTTTAGGCCTATTCTAGATCATTCAAACCCCGTAATAGGAAAATCAGGAATTCCATCAAAATAGGAAAAACTGGAAACTACAAAATCTAATTAAGGAAAACAGAAACTAAAAATATAGAAACTGAAATCTATTCTAAATAAATAAATAACTTCCTAACTAAATACAAGACTCGACTACTTTCTACACTCCCCCTCAAGCTGGGTTGTATATATTATACAAACTAAGCTTGGAGTTCAATTCATCGAAGCTGACCCTTGGTAGTGCTTTAGTGAGAATTTCAGCAATCTGAAGTCTTGTTGAAACATAGCTTAGTTGCACAATCCCGTTGTTGACCTTCTCTGAGATAAAGTGTCAATCAATCTCGATGTGTTTTGTTCTGTCATGATGCACAAGATTTTTAGCGATGCTAATAGCTGCCTGACTATCACTAACATCTTAACTGCATCCCTTGTCTCAATCTTGAGCTCCCTTAATAGCCTTTGAAGCCATATTCCTTCACATATTCCTAGTGCAAGAGCACGATATTCTGATTCTGCACTACTCCGAGAGACAACAGCTTGTTTTTTGCTTCTCTAAGTGACGAGATGTCCCCAGACATATGAACAGTAACCAGTGGTTGACCTTCTATCAGTTAATTCTCCTGCCCAGCTAGCATCTGTGTAAATCTCAACCTCACGTTTTCTAGATTTTTTGAAGAACAAACCATGTTCAGGGATCATCTTTAAATATCTCAAAATTTTGTTCACTGCTTCCAAATGATCCTCACTCGGATTATTCATGTGTTGGCTCACTACACTGACTGAGTAGGCAATATCAGGTATTGTGTGTGATAGGTAGGTTAGTTTGCCCACAAGCCTCTAATATCTTCCCTTGTCAACTGGATTACTTTCTTCATTTCTGTTTGGCTTTTTATTGGGATCCATGGGTGTGTCAGCAAGTTTACACCCAAGAAAGCCAGTTTCGCTTAACAAGTCTAAGATATACTTTCTTTGGGATATTACAATTCCCTCCTTAGACCGAGCCACCTCCATTCCCATAAAATATATGAGAGTCCCGAGATCCTTGATCTCAAATTCTGTTGCAAGCATCTTTTTTAGTCTAATAATTTCCTTTGAATCATCACATGTCAAGATGATATCGTCTACATATACTATGAGAATAGCTATCTTGCCTCCAGAATTGGATTTAACAAACAGTGTATGATCAGCTTGACACTGATGGTAGCCATTTGTAATCACAGTGGCAAACCTGTCAAACCAAGCATGAGGAGATTGTTTCAAACCATATAAGGATTTCTTCAACTTACAAACAAACCTGTTGTTTGAATTATTTTCCAAGCCCGGAGGTATAGTCATGTTGACTTCTTCTTCAAGGTCCCCATTCAAGAAGGCATTTTAACATCAAGTTGGTATAGAGGCCAATCTTGATTCACTGTAAGAGAGAGTAGAACTCGAACAGTATTGAGCTTGGCAACGGGTGCGAAAGTTTCCTGGTAGTCTATCCCATATGACTGCGTGAAGCCCTTTGCTACAAGTATGGCTTTGAATCTTTTGACACTTCCATTTGCTTTGTACTTAACCGTAAATATCCACTTGCAGCCTACAGAATTTTTTCCATGAGGTAATTCTGTAAGGATCCATGTGTCATTCCTTTCTAGAGCCCGAATTTCTTCCTCAACTGCTTGTTTCTATGCTGGAACCTTTAGAGCCTCTTGGATAAAGTTGGGAATCTGCACACTATCAAGGTTGGACACAAAAGCCCTGTAAGGTGGTAGCAACTTCCCATAAGCTACATATCTTTCAATTGGATGACCCATGCACCCTCGAACACCTTTCCTGTGGGCAATTGGCTAATCAGAGTCATCAACCACTGGCACAATAGAGTCATGAGTTACGAAATGCATACCATTGTGATTATCGGATGCAGGAGGACTTGGTTTTGGTTCTTGACAGTCACGGGTTTGCATGGTGTCCTCTATATGCTCGGTTGGTCTTCTCATTCTGGTATAGACACGAAGTTCATGATCATTAGTGTCAAGTGAAGGTGGAGTAGGGACAATTGGGGCTATTTCAGTGGCAGAGTTTGGTTCTTCAAGTAGAGTCGGTTGAGTGGAAGTGTTTGGGATTGTTGAAGGAAAAATGGCTTGAGTGTCTTGGAGAAGATCCCAAATCTGATATTCCCTCGAGTTCTCCCCCTAAATTTTGGATTTGGAAAAGTAAGATTGATACTCAAAAAATGTGACATCCATGGAGTTGTATACTTTCCTAGTGATTGGTGAGTAACACTTGTATCCTTTTTTATTAGAGGAGTAACCGAGGAAGATACATTTGAGAGACCTGGGATCAAGTTTGGTCCGGTGTTGTTGGTGGATGTGAACAAAGGAAGAACAACCAAAAACCTTCAATGGTAAGTCGGAAGAAAATGAGCAGATATGTGGATAGGTTTCCATGAGAACATGACGAGGAGTTTGGAATTTTAGGACTCGACTAGGCATCCTATTGATGAGATAAGTGGCTGTGAGTATGGCTTCCCCCTAAAAGTGTTTAGGCACATGATTAGATAACATAATGGCATGGGCCACCTCAAGTAAATGTCTATTCTTCCTCTTAGTAACCCCATTTTGTTGAGGAGTATCAACACAAGAGCTTATATGAATAATACCATGCTTGGAAAGATAAGGACCATGAATGGAATTGAAATACTCTTTGGCATTATCTGTTTTAAGAACTTGAATGTTGCTTTGAAATTGAGTAGAGATCATGGAATGAAAGGATTGAAAGATGGTGGCTGTTTCGGATTTTTCTTTCATAAGGAATGTCCAAGTTGTTCTCGTATGATCATCTATGAATGACACAAACCATCGAGCCCCATTTATATTTTTTACTCGTGAAGGTCCCCAAATATCACTGTGAATCATAGAAAATGGATATGAAGGCTTGTATTGTAAACTAGAATATACATGTCTAGTATGTTTTGCAAGCTGGCAAATTTCACATTGATAAAAAATTGGAATTTTTATTGATAAACAAATGCAGAAACAACTTTTCAATGTATCCAAAATTTGGATGACCAAGGCAATAATGCCATAACATGACTTGACTCTCAATTGAAACAGAATTGGAAACAAGATTGACAGAATTTGAACTAGACTCAGAAACACAACTTGACGGGTGAATTGTCTACCAAGGAGATTATTTTCTTTGAGCAAATATAGGCCACCACGCATCTCAGCACTGCCAATCACCTTCCCTGAATCCACTGCCTGAAAATCACAAAAATTGCAAATATAGGCCACCACAGTTTTGATGTCCTATTTTGGACAATATGAGCATAGGATAGGATACCTTGGTGTGCTAGAAGGCTTGTAGGTTGCTCGGCAGAGGATTGTGATGCTTGTGGTGCTTGTCCGGAACTGGAAACATGACCAAGCATTTTCTACAGTGCCTCAAGTTGCTCCTTGGTGAATGGACTGACTTCTGCATTATTTCCTGTTGTAGCAGCAGCATTTGCACGGTTCTCCCTGTCAAATCGTTCACTAGATGGCTTCCAATCTGCAGGTTTTCCATGTATTTTCCAGCAAGTTTCTTACAATGGTCGCACCATGGTCGTCCTTTCCTGGGCTTATTATTCTGAGAGGAATTGTGAGTGTACAAGGCTGACCCTTCGGAAGCGGGTGTAGTGTGGTTGTTTGTCATCATCAGTTTCTTTCTGCTCTCCTCTCTACGAACTTCTACAAAAGCCTCCTGAATAGTTGGAAGAGGTTTAATCCCCATGATTCTCCCCCTGACTTCGTCTAGGTCGTTATTGAGGCCAAGAAGAAATCTGATGGTTCTTTTTTGTTCAACAATTTTCCTATGCAAGGCAGAGTCATCAGGGCATTTTCAAGAATAAATCTCGTACATGTCCAATTGCAGCCAATAGCGTGTGAGAGTGTTGAAATATTGAGTAACACCTGATTCTCCCTGTCGTAGATCATATAATCTGGTCTCAATCTCAAACAACTCTGAGGAATTCTCAGTGCTGGAATACGTTTCACGAGCAGCCTCCCATATCTCCTTGGCTGTCCTGTAGAGCAGAAAGTTTTCTCCAACCTCTGTGGTCATGGAATTTATTAGCCATGACATAACCAAGTGATCATCAGTTTTCCAGGCCCGGTATTTCAGATATGCTGTTTCTGGAGCAGAGATTTCGCCTGTGAGATGTCCATCCTTCCCTCTGCCGTAGATGTTCATAAAAACGGACTGTGACCATTGAAGAAAATTATGGCCATGAAGTTTATGATTTGTGACAAGCTGAGAGGAAGAATCGGGGATGATAGGGGCTGAAGAATTAGGCTCAGATCTAGAAGTGATTTCCGAGGAAGAGGATAGTGATGTCATGCCGTATTTTGTCATGGTGAGAGTACGGCAAGGGAAGGAGATGTTTGGAACGGATTAGGGTTCAGAAACCTAGGGCTCTGATACCATGAAGAAATCAATGGAATAATTCCGATTATTCTCATTATCAAAATAACGATATACAACATAATATATAGGCTAGGGTGGCTGACAAACAAGCCCATCGAGAAAGAGAAATAGAATCCCTAAAAATCAGGAATTCCATCAAAATAGGAAAAACTGGAAACTACAAAATCTAATTAAGGAAAACAGAAACTAAAAATATAGAAACTGAAATCTATTCTAAATAAATAAATAACTTCCTAACTAAATATAAGGGTCGACTACTTTCTACAAGATGCATGATTGGATCAGCGAAATCCATCGTTGTGAGAACCCAATTTTCTCCATCATCCTTGATAAAAATGCCCATTTCACATGGTCATATGCTTTACCACTCTTCTTCTCCTCTTACTCTCGGTTCCTCTCTTGTTTTTTTGAGTTATTTGTGTGTTTTTCTTTGTAGTTCAGTTTTAGTGATAGAGCGAAGATCCGAGTTCTAGTTCGCCGGACGGTTCCGATAGTGCTTCGAGCTACCCTCGTTGTCGTTGTATCCTGTGAAACGACGTCCAACATTACCTCAAGCACTCACCGGAGGGGTCAAATCTGTTTTAAAGAAAGCGTGGTTCCCATTCCTCTAAATCCTTACAATTCATTTTTCCAAGTTTGATAGAAATGTTGAATTTGAGTTGTAACAATTTCTATATTTTGTTCTTAAAATAAGTTGTTATATATTGTTCTTGTTTTTATTATATATATTATTGTTAACAGTAATGCTTGGTTGAAAATTAAAATTCCCAGATCTCTGAAGCCCAAGCCATCATCAGATTTGGATTTACAAAGTTGATCCCAAGACCATCAGTTCATTTTGCGCTTGGAATCGTCCCCGCCCCACCAAAACCGAGCAATTAATTGATGGAGGTCATTACACAAACTACTCGGCAGTTGAAAAACACTCATTTGTATAATTAGGAATCGTAAGGGCACAACTTTAATCAAAATCTCTTTCC
>NW_010358631.1:309809-324835 GCF_000414095.1 Morus notabilis | reverse complement strand
TCTTTCCCTCCCTGAGAGAACAACTTCCCTCTTTATTGTTGTAGTTTTTTTCCCACTCGCTCCTTAATTTACCGAAAGGTTTGCTTATTATTCTTCCCAACCAACATAGGCAGCCCAAGATATCGATCATGAGAAGCAGCAACATTCAGTCCAAGAACAGTTTGGATCTCTGTTCAAATTTTAGTAGCAACATTCGGGCTATAAGTGATAGAAGATTTTTAAAAATTTATACTTTGTCCTGAAGCTTTTTCATAAACCCGCAATAACTCTTTAATCGCAGCACATTCTTCCACCTTTGCCTTACAAAATACTAAGTTGTCATCTGTGAAGAAAAGAGGACTAACTTTAGGCCCATTTCTAGATCATGCAAACCCCGTAATATTTCCACTCTGTTCCGCCCCCTTGATCAAAACAGATAGACCTTCAGCACAAATCAAAAATAGGTATGAGGATAAAGGGCAGCCTTGTTGAGGACCCCGTTGTGCTCGGACTTCCCCAACAGAAACTCCATTAGGAAGAAATGAGAACTTCACTGATGAGATCCATGATTGGATCAGCGAAATCCATCGTTGTGAGAACCCAATTTTCTCCATCATCCTTGATAAAAATGCCCATTTCATACGGTCATATGCTTTACCCATATCGAGTTCTAGCACTAACCGTCCCTCACACCCATTGTTCCTCCTATTTAGAGCATGCTTCAGTTCAAAAGCTATCATCACATTATCCGTAATTAATCTTCCTAGTACGAAAGCACTTTGGGAGGCTGAAATTACGCTAGTTAACACCTTTTTAAGCCTATTTGTAAGTGTTTTTGTGACTATTTTATAAATCACATTACACATGCGTCTTGCAATTAAGCACACATGCGTCTCATTCCAACTCGCAATGGATTCACCATCATTCAATACTCGCAATCACACCTTAGTAACATCATTACCTACTATGTGACGACCCAATCTAGGAAGCCGTCTCTTAAACTTACCATCATCAATTCGTTTAAAATACTTTTAATAATTAAAGTGAAATTTACAGAATTTTTTTTTTTTTCAAACGATCATACATTAACTTTTAAATTATAAGTGAAGTCTCGGTCTTCTTAAAATCATACTACATACATATAATTAAAAAGGTCTTATCATAGTAAAACATATTGCGGAATAAAAATACAAGTAGTATCCATTTCTCATTCTCCACACTACTCGCCTTCTATTACGCATTGTTCATCATTCACTTTTTATTTTTTACTTTCCTACAGTATAAATACATCTTAAGGGTGAGTTATTACTCAGTAAGTAGGAATTTAAGTCTCGCTAACTAAAAACAGAGTACTTAAAGCATAACAATAATGCATGTACTAATTGCACGCGATCAACAGGTATAGAGGGTTTGCAAGGTCCCCAACTGCACCGTGACCATAATTCATTTCATCATTTTTTTCTTGAACATAAGCCCCCCAATCTCGGAAGGTTGGTACGATACTCAACTTTAATCTATTCTCATTAAGTTCATTAGTGAGCATGTTACATGATATGACATGACATTCTATATCATAGAGCATAAACATGTATATAAAACATGTATAGTATTTCACTTTAAAACTTATTCATACTGTAGGCGAGATTCTCACTTACCTGCTATCAATCAAGGTTGGGATTATATTATATTACTCGCCGAGGTTAACCTCTACTGATGTGTTTTGTAAAGAAAACCCACTGAGTATGAATTTGACTCATTATAAGCTAGTCTATTTAGGAATTCATCCACTTACTTAGAAATATTTCCCTTTTAATAGGGATCACTTAACTTCTTTCACATTACAAAGATTAGATTGGGCCCAAAATATTATTTCTTAGATTGAGCCCAAAATATGTATTAAGGCCCATTTGTCTCAAACATGTCTACAACGGTCCTTTATACTAGTGCGCCTAACTTAGGCTTGAAAAGTTGTGGGCTGTCTTAGTATAGGTCTTGGGCCCATACTAAGTGTTAAAAATTCTCAATCCAAATCTTGTTTTGAAATCATTAGTAAATCCCATTCTAACATTAGTAATATCGTCGATTACTAAGAATTGAGCCTGGTAGGCACTTAGTGATTACTTTTTAAAAGATAACCATAAGTTTGTAACACTTTTAAAACTTCTTATTTCATCTTAATGTGATCTAAAAGTTTCGCGTTTCACAGAAAATGAAATTCGGCCTCAGAATGGACCAAAATCTTAAAAATAACGGGGGCACAAATATTATTTCGCGTAATTTTTAAAAATGTCCTGAAAACACATCCTAGAGTCGGAAGTGTGATTTTTCATAGTCATAGAGATTTGTTCGTAACGTCGAAAAATTTAAGAATTGCGATTCAAAAGTCCCAAAATTGCCCTCTAAAGGGTCCAAAAATAGCAAAACAGAAACTAGTTCAAGTTGACAGCTTTGGACAGTTTTGATGAAATTCTGGGCAGTTTTGGAAAAATGTCTGAAAACACATTTTAGGGGCAGAATTGAGATTTTTCTCGGTCACAATGAATTGTTTAACACATCAAGATCTACAACTTTTGTGAAATAACATTTTTCTTAATTTGGACTTTAACAACTCTGTATTTTAAGTCAAAGTAGACTAGAACTTTTATCCGAAAATAAAGCTTACCAACTTAAATTTTTTTCATATTTATCCTCTTAAGATTAACATGAAAAGTTTAGAATTTGTTCCAAACACACAAAACAACAACCTTAAAACATGAAATACAATTTCAAAACATAGATCTAGCATTATGAACCCCATGCATGTGAAGATCTAACCTTTTAACACACATAAAACACAATTTTATAAACAATCCAAACTTTAATTCTTAAAGTTAAAGGATCAAGATAAGTTTTGAAAAGTCTTACCACAAGACTTAGGAGAGTAAGGGTTTTGACCACCAAGGTGAGAGATTCCTACAAAGATTCAACTTTTAAGGAGAGTTGGAACTTTGAACAAAGAAAATTAAAGGAGAAAAGTTTTGATCTTTGCCCTTGAATGTGCTAGGAATTCCTACACAAATTTCTTCTCCTTCTTCTAGATTGTGGTTTGAAGTAGGTGGAAAATTTTGAGAGAGAGGGCTTGTGAGGTATGGCCAAGAGAGGTGAAAAGAGAGAGATAGAGTGAAAAAATGAGAAAAATGGTAAAATGAGTTTAACTTTAAATGGTGGTATTTATAGACAATTGGTTAATTATACTTAACTATAATTCTTAGGCTTGTTAGCCTCACTAATTAGACAAAAATTTTGATTAACCATGCTAATTACGGTTGCACAAGATTAAGAGAAAAAGAGAGAGAGAAATCTCCTTAATGATGACTTATGGCACCTTTCAACTCAAGGTCAAATCAAGTTACATCCTTGTCTCCCACTAAAGTCTTCTCTTGTCAAATCAAATCTATACTGACAGTAATTTCTGGATCTGTTTACAGGAAAAATGTTTTCCGGCAGTTTTCAGTACACTGTTTAAAACACAGTATTACACTATATTCGGTAGAAATTAATACCGGTTTAGATTTAAAATCACGTAGATTATTCTGGCTGCTTTCTGACTTTAAAATATGTCTTAAAATAACTTAAAATCCAAGTTCAACATGCGTGTCTTAAACTCTCAGTAAAATATGGTAACCGACAGTGTCGATTTCTGAGCCCAGCTTTACGGTTTTACCGAAAACGCGACTCACGTACCTCTGATTTTACTAATTGGCAATTAAGGATTTTTTTTAAATGTTAGAGTGCTTCTTAGAGCATTGCTAACATTGTACAATACTCGGAAATTATTATGAATAGAATTATAAGTCATAGTAGTCATAGTCGAATTGAAAATTTCTCCCGTCTTAATTCGCGGTGAGGGTTATCAACCGAGTCATAACATAAAATCTTCGACATAAAATTTTATATATAGAATTTTGGAATAATGTTATTTATTCCATAAATCTTTCATTACAAAACATTTCATTATCCAGGAAATCCATGATTTAATTACTTACATTACACTAATTAACATCAGGATTTTTTCCCGGTCATTACATATTATCTCCCAATCATGTTGAAAAAAAGCCACATGAAACTCATCCAAGTCCCGACGCTTTATTGCTCCCCATACTAAAAAGCGCCTTCTTGACTTCCAAACCAGTGAAAGGGGCTAACCATCCTTTACACCCATTGTTCATCCTCTTTAGAGCATGCATCAGTTCAAAAGCTATTATCACATTATCCATAATTAATCTTACCGGTACGAAAGCACTTTGGGACGCTGAAATTACGCTAGTTAACACCTTTTTAAGCCTAATTGCAAGTGTTTTTGTGACTATTTTATAAATCACATTACACAAGTTAATTGGCCTAAACTCCCTTCTCTTCTTTGGAGATTTCACCTTCGGAATTAAGCACACATGCGTCTCATTCCAACTCGCAATGGATTCACCATCATTCAGTACTCGCAAGTACGCCTTAGTAACATCGTTACCTATTATCTCCCAATTATGTTGAGAAAAAGCCGCATGAAACCCGTCGGGTCCCGGCGCTTTATTGCTCCCCATACTAAAAATCGCCTTCTTGACTTCCAAACTAGTAAAAAGGGCTTCTAACTTTTCAGTTATATCGGCTCCACAAATTGAGTAACCCGACTAATCTACTCCCCCGATGGATTTCTAGACGAAAAAATGGCCCTGAAGTAATCTTCAATTATTGCAATCATCTCAGCAAGCCACCTACCTCATCGTCCAACGCCTTAATTTAAATATGCAGAAGGAAAACGTTTGGGGGAAAAAAGAAGAAGAAGGCTTTTCTAATGGGAGCATTTAAGTCATTTTATTGAAAAAAGAGTCATGTGATGGTTCACGTGACATGTTCTGTTAAAAATTTAACGAAATTTGACGGAAATGATTAAATTGACACCTTTTAAAAAGTTTGGATCGTTTTGTAAAAAAAAAAAAAATTAAGGACCAAACTGTCACTTACTAAAGGGTTTAGGACCATCTATAATTACACTTTCAATCCCACAAATCTTATTGATTGATAGCTAATGTCAGCAATTGGGGACAACTGTCAACTTTTTAGTTGAAAATAAAAAATAATCAGATGGATTACGAAAAATAATCTCACATATTTCTCTTCAGTGTTTGGCGTCGGCGACAGCAAACAACCAAACATTTTTAGTGGAAAATAAAGAAAATAATAATCTAATAGATTATAAAAAATAATCTATAAGATTCTTCTCTCTGATGATTGACTCCAGCCACCTGAGATGATTAGTTATAATAGATTATAAAAAGTAATCTACTAAATTCCTTTCTCATAATCAGAAGACCGACTATTTTTTATTTAGAAAAAAATTAATTAGTAGATTATAAGAATTAATATGGTAGATTATTTTTTGTTATCTACCAAATTCCTCTTCGTTGATGAGCATCGACAATTGACGGCCGATGCCGGTAACCGATGATTGGTTTCCAATGACATCTGATATATTACTTTTGGTATTCTTATAGATTACCTTTTTAACCTAGGGGGATGAAATTGGGAAATCATAAATTGTTGACCTAGTGGTTCGTTGAAGGGTCTCTTTGGCAAAACTGCGAAGATATACTCTTTAAAGGATATTCCTAAACGTTTACTCCCAAAAGATGTTCAGAACGACCGAGTACAACCCTAATCACCACCTTACTTTTTGATTAAACCACGAGATCTCCCTCCAGCCAAACTAAGTTTTTGGTTAATATTGCCAGAGAAGATAAGGGCATCGTTTAGCATTGCATGATTGCATCATGTCGAAATTCTAATTTCACCTCATATCCATTCATTCTCTCATCTTAGAATAAAATCAACACTTCACGTTCTAATTTCAACCAAAATTATTGACAAGAATTAAAGAAAACTAGCAAGAGATCTAGAGTATTCGTAATAACCCTTCTGCTCCCTACTGCAGAAATTGCTAATTAAGGACCTGGCCAAGCAGATGGCGAACAATTTGAGAAGATTAAGACGGTGATAAAATCATCATACATATATACATATATATATATATATATAGCACACCACATCTGTGAATTATAATTAATTATAACTTTGTGAAGCGCATTATGCCACAAATATTGACATGTTACACACACAAATACGTAGCACAAGAGCGTTTTCGACAAAATATGTACAAACAGGTTGTAGTACTAACTACAGCATTATTTACATTACATATATTACATATATAATATGGTACTGCATTTTCATACAAGTATGTGACACAAAATTATTTCAAGCTCACTGCACGTTGGTGAAACGCAGATAGTACTCCTTCTTGGGCAGGAACATTCGCTTAGCATCGTCGGAAGAGACGTTGGGGGAGATGACGACGCGATCGCCGGGCTTCCAGTTGGCCGGGGTGGCGACCTTGTAGTTGGCAGCCTTGTGGAGGGAGTCCAGCACCCTTAGCACCTCGTCCATGTTGCGCCCCGTGCTGGCCGGGTATAGGAAGCTCAGCTTCACCCTCTTGTCCGGCCCCACAATGTGTAGGGCCTGCGATGGCAGTTGGTTTCCTGATGAGTCCTTCTCGTCACGGTCCACCATGTTGAGCTGCTTTATAATCTCTCTGTTGGGGTCGGTCATGATTTGGTAGTTCACTTTGCAACCACTCTCCACATATTAATATGATCAATGTGCACACAAATATACTAATAATATTAGATGTGCTACTGGTTGTTGAAAACAATGTCATTAATTAACATACTGCTAATTTAATATTATAATTGCATAGAACAGAATTGTACTTAATTCTTTGATGGTGCATAATCCAATATCACATCATCAAAATAATAACTAGATATACACAACAAAAGTACAATTTTAAGATCCCAATTTTCACTCAAAAAAAAAAGTTGCAATTTTAAAATCTCAATTTACATATAGCAATTCTCCTATTCCACTGATTGTTTAGTTTTTTTTTTTTTTTTTTTTTTTTTTTTTTTTTTTTTTTTTTGGAAGGGAACTGATTGTTTAATTACTATATGATATAATAGTACTTGTTTTAATTACGACAAATAACTTGCCTTCATTTTCCCGCTCAAGAAGTACTCAATATATTCAACGGTTTAAATTAGCATTGCGTCGTATCTATATCTATATTTTAATAGTAGGCTAAGAATTGAGGAATAATCATATATAGTTGGGATCCAAATGCTTCAAAACCAAGGCAGCCCAGACCATAAACTTTATTAGTCAAAAGATATATTATGAGATTATCGAATTATATTAATACTTCCACGGTACAGACTAGACGTTTATTATATATATGATACTAGTTTAATTAATTACAACAAAATCATAATCTTTTAGGGCCTCTCTATATATGCTTCTTCTGATTTTCAACCAGATATTTATTCATAATGTTTTTTTACTCTATTTCTCAAACTAGAGATGATATTTAACATTTCTTTTTAAAAAAAAAAAAAAATTATGTAGACGATACTGTTTAATTACACCTTATGCTAACTCCTCTTTTGGCTAAGAATATCTTGTGGTACTTTGAAATCCATAAAACTACCCGAATCTCTATTCGGACCATTACATAAAGATGATTTTTATATGCAAATTCGTCTGGTTATATAACATTGTGACACAAACTCTCTCTCTCTCTTTATGGCATTTTGAGCTTGTTTAGTTCGCTGATTCGAGTTTTTAATTCGATATTCGAGTTTTTAATTCGAGTTACGATGTGATTTTATATGAGAGCTTTTTACTGTAACAAAACTCAAATTTTAAACTCAAATCGGTGAAATAAACGGTTATGTGTGTGCCTATTTAAAATTCAAGCACCATAAAAATAAAGAAAGAAAGAAAGAAAGAAACTGACGTTGTATTCTTCGATATCCTTGATCCACTCCTTATTATGAGAATGGACATCATCGCAGGACAAGCCAACAAGCTTCACTCCTTTCTTTGCAAATTCCCCTGAATACTCCGCCATCTTACCCAGCTCCGTTGTGCATACGGGCGTGAAGTCACCTACATTTAAGTACATATATATATATATATATATATGTGCATGTACGTACTTTTTTAGTATATTATGCAATATATCTGGTGTCTATTACATAATAGCTACTCAGCTAAAAAAGGGGGGAAAAAAAAGAGAACGAAACAAAAATGACAAAATAACTAAACTATGGCACATAAGTACTACATAAGCCAAAGTTGTTTAAGGAAGAAATTTGATCATATATATATAACTACTACGAATCAGTATTGATCATGCAAAACCTTTATGACAAAATTTCAGAGGAAAAACAAAACAGAAATATTCATGGAAAACACTGACACGTATGTATATATATATGTATGTATGACATTATATATAAATTATAATACATATCACGAGTTACCGGGATGAGAGAAAATAATAGCCCAAGCATCGCCAATGTTGTCATGGAGAATGATCTTTCCATGGGTGCTTTCAGCTTCAATGTTGGGGATTGTGTCTCCAATATTGAGTCCTGGCATTTTCACTTCACTTCCAAATCAAAATTGCTAGATATTTCTGATGATTTTTTTTTTTATTTTTGATTGTTAGAATTCCCTCTCTTATAAGTTGAAGTTGATAGTATTAATTATAAAGGGTGGGAAAGTGTGGTGCATGAAGGAAACGTGGCATGAAGGCTATTGCTCTTCTCCCGCGTGTCTATTGCATTTAGCATGACCCATTGACTTTTTTTTTTATTTTTTAGTTTTTGGAAAAAGAGATTAAAGTTGTGTTTGGAATAAGAATTCATGATATAGTTTGGATTATAGTTTGTGGCTTGCTGTAGTATTTTTTTTTCACAAAAAATACATTTAAACTGAGAATAATTTTGAATCATAATTCTGAATCCATAAACCAAACGTCCACTAATTTTGAAAACAAAACCTGAAGCTATACACTTTCAAATTGCCTCCTAATCTTTAAAAAATAACATTCTCACACACCCTGCTCAATACAAAACTGATTAAAATAGTCCTTCTGTCAACTTCCATTTATAAAATGGACTGAATGTCTTAGGTGTCATTTTTTAAAAATCAGTTAATAAGGGACATTATATGTTATCTCAAGAATAACTACCTAATCTAAGAGAGGGGTGAATTGGATTTTTAATATGTTTTTCAAAATTATAGCAATTATTAAAAATTAGAGTAAATTGCAATGATGATCATGACACGGTAATTTTATCGAACAAAATATGGATGTAATATTTGAATCGATCAGTTGTACTCTGGATGCATTTTGATTTTTATGAACACGCGGGTTACGAATTGTGTGAGTTTAAATATTTGAATTTAGATTTTTATGTTTAAATTTATATGTGAGATTTTTTGTGATTCGAATTGAAGTTTGATAGTGTAAGATTTAAATATGAAATAAAATTTGAGACAGTATTTAATTACTTATTAGAATTATGTGGTTTTAATAAATGTGAGTGAAAATGAGTTTAATAAACGGTATTTTAGGTTAGAATCCAAAAGAAGTCAAAGGTAAAGTTGGTAAAACCTTCAATTTTGGGGTTAAATTGAACCCAAAACTCAAATCCAAATTAATGCAACTAAACAAGGACTTTGATTGATTTCTGAGTTCAAACTTATCACAATCCTACAAACAAACAGGTAGAAATAACATCAGCGACTATTAGATCTAATTACCCTTCAATAAAAGTAGTTGCAGTATACATGCTATATATCCACTGTGGAGTGAGCGAGTTTCAGGTTAGCGAGAAATGAGATGCACTTTTGATATTTAAGACTTCGTTTGCTTCGCGAATTTAAATTTTTAATTTAAATTGAGATGTGATATTTTCTGAGAGTTTTTAACTGTAGCAGAAAAAATTAGATGTGACATTTTTTGAGAACTTTTAACTGTAAAAATTTAAAATTAAAAACTCAAATCGATAAAATGAATAAAATCTAAATACCTACAATTTGTTTTTTTTTTTCCTACTTAGTAACTGTGCAGTGTAGATAGGGTAGGGTTAGCCAATGAGGCCCATTTGTGAGTCATGGTTTATACACACACATATTTATAGTAATTTCAAGACAACTAAAAACTATGATTCTGACTTTCTTTTCTCACAATAAATTTAAATTAAAGAAATTTTTATTAATAAATTCATCATAAAATTTAAAATTAAAATTAAAATTAAGCATAATGTGAATGTATTCCATTCCATGAGGCATTAGCTGTTGCCCGTGAAAGATGAAGGCAAAAGAGCACATCTTTCGATACAACTAGTAGTTTACGCGCGCATTTGCGCGCGCTGTAGTGAAAAATAATTTTATGTTGTAGTAAAAGTTGATAATTTTTGTCATAAATAAAGCAACTCAAATTAACTGTACATAAATAACATTTTGTAATTGGAATATATATTTAGAACATATTAAAACGAACAACAAATAATTACATCAATAATTCTATGGCAAGGGATGTACAAAATTCAATATTTGTGCCTATAATTTATTGTAAGTAATATAAAAATATTTACAATAACCACATATTTACCATAAGAGAAATTCCTAATTTACAATATTAAATATCATTATGTACAAAGCAAATAAATAAGGTAGAAGTAGTACATGAATTAAACCTATGAATAAATAATAGATAAAGTGCCCAATTTATGCTTGTATTCGCACGTCTTTAACTATCTGGTCCATTTATAAACAGGTAGAAACAAAATTCCTCATAATAAAAGCTGATTATGTCAATTTCATAAAGATGAAGGCCTAAGGCCTAAACACAAACTAATGGTGAGATATAAGTGAACAAATAAGTAATGAGAAAGATTCAATGGGAGGAAATTGATAAATTATGAATTTGGTAATGCTTTTACATATTAATTGTGGCTCAGATATTAACTGTTGTCAACAAATGCATGGTAAATCAACTGACTTGTATTTTTATAGCTACCTATCTGCAGCAATTGCATAAAGACACAAAAATTAGTCAAATGTTATATTTGCCATGCAGATTATGACATGTGTGACACAAAATAAAGGGTCGGAGTAAAGTATAAATCTGTCCAAAAACTACCTGGTGCATTAAAAGAGAGGAGAAAAACAGCAAGATTAAATGGACAATGAGGCTAGGCAGAAACTAGCCACACAATGAATAGTAAATTGTGCTTGTGTCAACAGTGCATAATGGGTATGACTTTTGTCCAAGTAAAATAGAAGAAGTAGGTACAGTCAAAGCATCAAATAGCCAATTAATTATACTCAGATTCCATTTGGGTCAAGCACATTTGGAAGGCTGAGACTAAAAATAATGGGAAAAATGAAAACATATAGAACAAAAACAGATAGGGAAATCGTACGCCAAGGGGAAAACCCAAAAGCCTTTGTAAAGCAAAGCAAAAAGAAACATGGAAATAAATGGTACATGCAAGGCAAAGGGGGGAGAAAAAGGAAAATGATATGCTCTAAATAAAGGACTTACAAGAGCAAAAAGAGATGGGATAAGAAGACATTATATGGAGGAATAGATTTTGAATCAAATACTTAAAATATAAATATTAAAAGCCAAAAATTAAGAAATGAAAGAGTAACAATGATGTTGTTCATGTGTTGAAAATCAAAGTTCATGAAATCATGAAAGAAATATAACAAAAAACCCCAATGAAGAAAAAGATAGAAAATGTGAATTCAACTGAAAGAGGCATCTCAAATGCCATAGCCTTAAACTAAAGAAGAGCAAAAGAACAAAGGGAAGGCATTTAAATTGTTTTAGTAAAAAATATACAAAAAATCAAAATTTAAATAGGAAGAGTTTATTCATAGTAATTTTTGGATAGATTAATTCAAATTCAAGAGTCCAAAACTGATTATGATCATCACTGCCACATGCCAAAGAAAAGAAGAGAAGATATTTAAAGTGTTTTAGTCCAAAAGGATAGGTAAAATGAAGATCCAAATAAGGAGGTTTATTCACAATAATTTTTGGATAGATTAGATAGAACTGAGAGCCCAAAACCAATTGTAATCATCATTGCCACGCACCAAAGGGAAGGAAGGATAAAATATGTTAAAGAAAAATAGGTACACACACATATATATATATACACGTGATTATAGAAGAAATGACTAAGAAATCAATATGCCATCACTATACAATAATAAAACATAAAGACATAGTCACGACAACAAAAAGAGATTTTTTTAAGCACTATAACAGACAATAGGAAGTAGTAGTAGCCAAAGTAATTAATACATTCAACATCAATAATAAATATTGAGAGCATATGGGCAAAAGTCTTCAACAGTACCTGCAACACTATGAAAATTGCCTTAAATAGGGAATATGGGCGAAGCAAACACATGTGAAAGAGACATAGCTTAAAAGACTGAGCAGTAAGTGGACGAAGATGGAACTGGGCAACCAAAAAGGCAAAAATGTTAGAGCAAGTAAAAAAAGGGGAAAAAGGATATTCAAATACTTGTAAAGCAAGAAACTACAGACAAAATCAAAGTCTGAAATTAGCACATAAGTAGAAATACATTTGGGGCAATTTCTAAATAAATTACATGGCAGCAAACTAATAAAATAATATTGCAGCAATCATTAGCATAGATTGAAACCAAGTAAGGATGAACTATGTTAAGTAAAAAGAGAGATATATATATACTGCTATAACATAGATAAACAATGTGGAGAAAGACAATTATACATGACTAAAATTCGTTGACAATGAAAAGAAATGAACTGTTGTCAGCAATATAAGATGCAATACAAACTAATAGCAATATGACAAATTAATATCTTCAGCATCAACAACATGCATTAAAAACATATAGACAAAAGTCATTAATATTACCTAAAATATTGCAACACCTGCTTTAAATAGGAAATGTCAGCGAATGAGATGAGATCCACTTTTTATATTTAAATGCCTACAATTTGTTCTTTTTTTTTCCTACTTAGTAACTGTGCAGTGTAGATAGGGTAGGGTTAGCGAATGAGATCACTTGTGCGCCATGGTTTATATATACACATATAAAAGGAATTTCAAGACAACTAAAACCTATGATTCTGACTTTCTTCTTTCACAATAAATTTAAATCCAAGAAATTTTTACTAATAAATTCTTCATAAAATTTAAATTTAAAATTAAAATTACTGATGAACCAAAAGGTTACAAAGCTTTATGAGGAAGGAGTCTGTATTACATTCCATGAGGCATTAGCTGCTGCCCGTGAAAGATGAAGGCAAAAGAGCACATCTTTCGTTACAATGTGCCACCACATAGTGTTGGAACTTCGGGCCGGCCCGTAGTGTTGGAACTTCGGGTCGGCGGGCCGGCCCGAAGCCCGAATTTTTCGGGCTCGGGCGGGCTAACCCAATTGCTGGCCCATCCAAGCTTTATTTTCAGGCTCGGGCAGCCCGAATTTAGAATTAACTCCGGAGCCCGTCGCCGTTTACCGCCGTCCGCCGGAATTTTTTTGACTTTTTCCGACCAAGCCCAAATTGCCCGACCCGAAGAATGCCAGAAAAATGGCCAAATTTTGACTATTGGAGCCCGACCCGAATTGAAGCCCGAAAACCCGAAGTGCCCGAATGCCCAATTTACCCGTCCAACGGCTAGTGTTTTGAATTTTGACCCAATTTTCTGCGCGAACCCGCCCGAAAACCCGAATGCCCGAGGTGCCCGAACTGTCCGAATGGCCCGATTGCCCGAATTACCCATCCAACGGCTAGTTTTTTGAATTTTCGCCTGAATTCTGCCCGAACCCCACCTGCCGAATCAAAAATAGCCGTTGCATCCCGATTTTTTTGAAAAAATATCAATTTTTTAACCCCAAAATTTCCCTATAAATACCCCCCATCCCCCAAACATTTTTCTCATTCAAACTCTCTCAATCCCTCTCAATTTCTCTCAATCTCTCTCACAATTTTTCTAAAAACTATCACATTATCCTAAAGCTCTCTCTCTATCAAATCGCTCTTATTTTTTTATAATGGATCCTTTTGGTTATAGTGGTATTCCCGTTGATGCCCAACGCTGCTGGTTTCCGAATCGAATTCGGATGCGGAAGCGCGGTGATGCGGGGAAGAGGTGGATCGTGTATAACAAAAATTTTCATAAAACTTTTGAGATACTCTATAGATTATATTAATTTATGCACGAATAAATTAATCTCATTAACTTATATATATCAAGAACTCAATCAGGAAAAATACCTGGAAGCCGACTCGGATGATAACTTGAGTTCTTTGACCACGAACAGTCATTGCTCCAATCTTTGTGTTTAGAAAATCAATGTCTTCCACGTCAATTCCTAGAATCCACGAAGACGTGTGTGTGGGCACACATGAGATAAAACGGGTTACAATAAACACTCAAATTTCTACAAACACCAACGCATGCACGATGTGAAATTTTTGGAGAAAATTTTTTTTCCTTCCTCTCTCTCTTGAGAATTTCGGCCAGCCTTAACTCTTAGGGCTGAAAAATTGTTTCCAAAATTTCTATAGAGAAATTTCGGCTACGTCTAAGTTTAGGATAAAAAACCATTCTGAAAATTGTCTCAAAAATAGTATTTATAGAGAAGAAGTCAAACTTCTAGAAAGAATCCAATCGCTATCTCTAATTTGAATTTCGAACCAAAATTCTCCTCTATCCCTTATCCCTTGTGGCCGGCCATGCTAGGGATTCCTATCCCTGTGTGTGGCGCCAATACTGGATAGGGAAGGAAGAGAAAATCATCCTTTATCCTGTAGTCCAATTTTATTTCAAATTCAAATTCAAATTTAAGTCAAACTTAAATTAATTTGAATTCTAAATTGAACAACTTATCAAATAAGTTTAAATGGATAAATCTAGATGTGTTCAAATTCAAATTTAAAAAATCACATTATTTAAATAATAATTAATTCTCAACTAATTATTTTCAAGTGCTTAATTTTAGAATTTCGTAATTCTAAAATTTCCATTTTATCCTTTGTGTCTGGTAGAATTACTAGGACGATGCGGGGACTAATGGACCTATAATCCCGAGCT
>NW_010358631.1:241906-309167 GCF_000414095.1 Morus notabilis | reverse complement strand
TACAATGTTTAAGGTGACATAAATAATCATAGAATTTTCATTGATATTCATAAAATATTCATAAATATATGCACATAAAATAATGAATAAACTCTTTTATTAAATAAATAATAAATATCCTATTACAACTCATGCTTCTAGGACACTATTCCCAACAAACACAACGTAGAAGAAGGGTAATATCCCACTAATGAGTTTGTTACGCAGGAATCTACTAATCTGAGCCTTGGTGGACATACTGGAAGTCGTGGTCGCAATAGTGGTGGGCTTGGAGAAGCGGCGAGTGCAAGTGCGACTGCGTCTGTGTCGGCAAGTGTTGCAACCTCTAGGAGGAAATGCAAGCGTACCTCGACAGTTTGGGATCACATCGACATAATTGATGAGATGGACAATGAAGGTAACACTAAACATATAGCTCAGTGTAAATATTGTTTATCTAACTTACAAGGTGACACTATTCACGGCACCACACACTTGAGACGACACTCTGAAAAGTGTCTTCAAAAGCTTAGCCAATCTGGCGGACCCGAACTCTGCTAAACACAATTATCTTTTGATCGCACAATCGGTGGTCTAACCACTTGGAAATACGATCCACAAGTAGATCGTATGGAAGTTGTGTGAATGATAGCTGCTTTAGATCAACCACTTAGTTTTGTAGAGCATCCTAATTGGCAACGATATATAAAGGTTGTACATAATCCTAATGCACAGTTCACTTCAAAAACTACTCTTAGGAAAGATTTATTAAAATTATTTAAAAAAGAAAAAGAAGCATTAATAAACCTTTTACACTCGACTAGCGGGTGCGTTGTGTTAACGGTAGATATTTGGTCTGTCGTTGTCAATAAAGATTATTTAGCTGTAACCGGACATTACTTTAAAGGATTTGATTTAGATAAGAAAAAATTATGTTTTAAATGTGTTCTAGGATCACATAGCGTGGATTTAATATATATAACACAATTTTAAATGTAATTGATGAATTTAGATTAAGAGATAAAGTAATGGCTATAACATTAGATAATGCTAGTGCCAATACAAAAGCAATTGAATTCTTTGAAAATGATTTAAGTCTATTAGGTGACGGTACTATTTTTCACCAACGTTGTGCATGTCACGTAATCAATTTAATAATTAAATCCAGTTTAAAAGAAATGGATAATCACATTAAAAGAATTAGAGATAATCTTGCATGGATTCAAGGTAGTAACCAAAGACAAGAAGATTGGTTGTGGTTCTTACAAGCATTAAATATACCTCCTAGAGTATTAGCGTTAGATATGCCTATAAGATGAAACTCAACTTATATTATGCTTCAACAATGCATCCCCTATAAGGATGCTATAACAAACTATATGTGTGCAAAATTAGTAGTAGGACATATAGACACATTTGATTGGCAAATTGTCGAAGTTTTGTATAATTTTTAGGTAGGTTTCATGAAGTTACTCTAAAACTTAGTGGAACATACTACCCAACATCACCTTTAGCTTTAGAAGAACTTTTAAGAATTAGTATTTTATTTAGCGAATATAGGGAGGACCCAATCTTAGGAGTTTCTATTCATTCTATGGAAAAGAAATTTAAAAAATATTGGTCTAAGTTGCCTTTGTTATATGGTTTAGGTACAATTTTTAATCCTAGATTAAAATTAGACGGATTAGAAAGTGGTTTAGAAAACTTAGGTGAATTTTTAGGCATCACTTGTACGGACCAATTTTCAATAATAAGGTGAAAATATATGAGATCTATAGTAAATATGAGATTAGGTTTAGAAGCACAACTCTAGAGTACAGGAACCGCAACAACAAGATTAAAACCCGCATTCATTCTTTAATGTTTTCGGGTTAAAGAAGAAGAAGAAGACAACTCAAATAGAAGCTGGGAGTGGAAGTGGATCTTCATCAACAAGTGGTCGTGGCGGCGGCAGCTTCAACGAGCTTATGACGTACCTCAGTGAAGGTTTAGTAGTCGACGGTACTAGAGAATCATTTGACTTAGTTCAATGGTGGAGGGCACGGGCATTAACTTGGCCAATCCTAACTCGATTGGTAATGGATATATTTTCAATCCTAGTGTCCACTATTTCATCCGAACAAGCATTCAATACGACAGGAAGAATACTTGAGGAACGCCGGAATGCATTGTAAAGGGACATTGTTGAAGCCTTAGTCTGCATTAAGGATTGGGAACGGGCCGATCAACGTCTACAGGATACAATTTCGCCGGCAAGCTAAGAATGGATCGATGAATTTAATCGATTAACATTTAATTTTGAAGACGATCCTTCAGCTTCAAATTAAATTGTAAATTTGTAATTTGTAAATATGTATTTACTTTTGACATTGTATTTGTAATTGTATAACTCTGTAAGTTTGTAAAATTTGTAATTCGCCACAAAATGATTGCACTCTTTTTTTCTTTCTAAGTTTTTATCCCAATTGAGTTTTTCTTGGTAAGATTTTTAACGAGGCAATCATGAATTACAAATTTAAAAATTAATAAAGAAATAATTTTTTTATATAATTTGTGTGTTTATTTTAAATTTCAAATTGTAATATATATATATATATATCAAAATTTTAACACAAAATAACTTAATATTAAAAAAAATTTCAAAAATTCGGGCTACCCGGGCGGGCTCGGGCAGCCTAATAATATAAGCCCGCAGCCCGTTCAAGGTAATTTTCGGGCTTGGTCGGGTGGCCTAAATTTTTTGGGCGGGTTGGGCTCAGGCTCGGGCAAAAACTTGGTATTTTCTAACGGGCGGCCCGTCCAAAGTTCCAACACTACCACCACATAGACTAAACTGCCATGATGTATAAATAATTTCCTCACATTCTTCATCCTTAAGCCACCACGGTTCGAAGAGGAAGTTAATAAAAATAAATAAATGGCATAAAGTTTAGAGATAAGAATGTAAATAGCATAATTTTGATAAATGAAATACTTACCACTATTTAAATATCAAAAATATTCCTAAATTATTAGAATAATAAACTTTTTTATACACGGATCAAATATAATTGTCTAAAATCTTTGACGTTCTAACAAATTTAAAAAAAAATCTTAATGACCATAAATTTTTAAAAATTAAAATTTGACCCTCAATTTTCAAAAATTAAAATTTAACCCTTAATTTTTGAAAAATTAAAAAATTCATCCCTCAACTTTTAAAAAATTATAATTTGACCCTTTAATTTTTAAAAATTTGTAATTTAACCTCTTAATTTTTATAAAATTATAATTTTTGCCCAAATTTTAAAAAACTTTGCAAAAAACCCCTATTGCCCCTGATAAATGATTAATTTATCTTATTTACTAAGTAAATGTAAGTGATTCGTTTAGAGCATTTTTAATGTAATACTATAATTGATGTGTTAATTGTAAATTTAGTATTTGATGTAAAAAAACACTCTCTAATATAATGTTATCTGTTGTGCTAAATTTTTCATATGCTATACTTTACGGTAAATTTCCCACCAAATATAACATATGAGAAATTTAACATTTGATTCCTATTAGTTAAAATATTTACTTTTTCATGTAATTATTATAACTTTTATTTTTTTTAATCATTTTAAAAATAAAAATTTACTTTTACTGTAATATCTAAAAGTTTCATTAATATAAATCCGTAAATTTATTTAGATTCAGATAATAAATTTCTTGTTAATTCGTTGAACTGTGTCAATATAAATTGTGACGCAATTTATGGTTATTTTATTGCAAGATCAAAATAATAAATTTTGAAATTAATCATATACGAAAATATGATTTCGTGAAGACTGAATTTTTAGAATAAGACGATCCCGGTAAATTTAAAGATGGACGAGAAACGAAACAAAAGGTTTCTTAAGGTTAACGAAAATTGTAATTCCCGTTTACTTTGGAAACCAGGTTTAGAAAATAATCAAATTGATATGAGAGAATTCGTGATTAATTTTGGAGCAAACACAAAGCAACAGTAACGAATAATTCGGTGTTGCAACGATACTAGTAACAGTAGAATTATCATGCCATACAGTTGTAAGAAATTAATAAGTACTGTCAGTATGTGGAACATACTGAAAACAACACGACAAGTAATGCCAACACATGTCGTTTAGTCAGTAGGAGACATAGATACTGTTGGTTGAAAATATACTGAGATTAATAAACACAGATGAAATCAGTATGTGTCATAGGAAATGATTCTAATCCAACGGTGGAGATTTGATGAGAGTATGGATCAATGGCTAGGATTTAACAACAACAAAAAAAGAAAGAGACGAAGGCTTAAGAATTGCGCCACCCTAGGTCAGAAAAAGACAAAAGTTTACACCTCTCCATACAACCCATCAAATCAAGTTTAAGTGATGTGCTAGACATAATACCATAATTAGTTAGAAGAAGGTGAAATAACCAAAGGTTAAAGAAAGATTAGACAAATAGGGAGAAAGGTGATTAGTCCTTTGATATGAGCCAAAAAGTGTCATAATTGCACTGATCAAAATGTGACAATTTCTCTCTCTTCCCATTGCTATGGCCGGCCCCCTATAGGGTTTGGTGTGCAAAATTTTATTTGCAATTTAGCCCTCCATTTGCTTGTCTATAAATAAGATGAGTTGACTTGAAATTTCTCTATTTTTCACTCTCTCCTACACCATTCAAGACACAAATGTTGTATTTAGAATTAATCTCTTTTTTATTTTTCACATTTTTTGAGAAAGAAAAAATGAAAAGGTTTCTAAAACAGCGTTTGACGCAATAAAGACAAAAAACAAAATGAAAATAATTTTTTAGTTCAATGTAAAATGAGAGAGAAAATAAAAATGACTTTTAGTCATTTTTTTATTTTTTATTTTCGTTTTCTCCTCTCTCGAGTAGAGAGAGAAAAAGAGAGACATTAATGAGTTTTTTTACACTGAAAATAATTTCTTAATAAAACTACCAAACGCATTTTCAAAAAAGATTTCTGTCTGAGATTGAAAATGTTTTCATTTTTATTTTCATACAAAAAATAAAATCATTTTGGAACGAGTTCCAAATGCGCCCAAATTCTCTATCATTTCCCTCTAGAAAAAATCGGCCCTTTCCCCCTTTGTCTCTCTCAAAAGTTTCCTTCACCCAAGTTCAAGAACAAGCCCACCCTCTAGGATCAAGGTCTTGAGGAACAAATCCAAAAAGCTTTGGTAAGTTGGGTTCTTTTCTTTCCTAAAGGGATAGATCCATAGGAGCCAAGGCAAGATTTGGCTAGAGAACAAGTCTACAACTCAAGATAAAAAGATCTATCAATAGAGGCTCCGTTCATTTCGCTGATTCGAGTTTAGAATTCGAGTTTTACTACAGTAAAAAGCTCTCACAAACAATCACATCTAACTTTTTTGCTACAGTAAAAAGCTCTCACGTAAAATCACATCTCAACTCGAATTAAAAACTCGAATCAGCGAACTAAACGGACCCCTAGAGTTTTTGTTGTGTAGTTTTCAAGAAATAAGGTTTTATGTGGATTTTGCCTTTAAAATTTTAATCCTATTTTCAAATATATAGATCTTGATAGGGCTGACTTTGTGCTTGTTTGATAATGTATTTAAAAGTTTTAAATATGGAAAAACACAACTAAAAATGAGGACTTGTTGGTAGACTAGTAATAGTCTTGTGAAAACCTAAACTTTAAACTAATTTGGCATGAAATCTATGTCTTGGCATGAAAAATGATTAACATGGCATAAAAGTACAACCTTTAAACTGCTTATACCTGATTTATAGAGGTTTGGAAAGTTTCATAAAGATCCGAAACCTTTTAAAAATAATACGTGGACAAAAATACCCTTAGGTGTAAAAATGTGTACATTTACAAAGGAAGGCCAAGATAGAGGCCGGATTAGGCTTATCTATTGTAGATCTAGATGAGTAGAGAAAAGTCACAATTTAAAGTTTTTCCATATTCTGTATCAATAAAAAGTTATCCCGTTCGAAAATTACATTCACTAAATTTTGCCCGAGGGTAAAATAGTCTTTAAAGTTAGAATCATCCTTAGGTCCAGTTGAGATTTTTAATCCTTTTGTTAAGATGAGTCTACTAGTAGAAAATGTTTAAAAAACAACCTCGGGGTAAAAACGTCAAAATTCTCGACGTTAGGGGTAAAATCGTAGTTTCAGGAAAAGTTATGGGTCAACCTCTAAATAGGATTCCAGCACCTTTATTTAGGCAGCAAAGAATATAGGACGCCAAGATCGAACACCGTTAGTCGTTTAGAAAGCCGTTGGGGGCAAAACAGTTATTTCAGGCCACTAAGGGTAAAATAGTCAAAATGGACCCCAAGCTCTGAGTTTTAGCTCACGGACCTTAAGGGCAGAACTTTTAGGATGACAAACTCCTTAAATTTGTGAACTTATAAATGTCAAACCCGCTAGGGGTAAAACGGTAATTTCTCACTAAGGATAAAATCGTCAAACTCCAATCCACCCAAAATTTCTTAAAGGACCAGAGGTGGCCCTGGCATAAACTATTTAAGATAAGAAATTTAGGCCCCGTTCATTTCACCGATTCGAGTTTAGAATTCAAGTTTTAATATAGTAAAAAACTCTCAGCCACAGTCACATCTAATTTTTTTTTCTACAGTAAAAATCTTTCATATAAAGTCGCATATCAACTCGAATTAAAAACTCGAATCGTCGAATTAAACGTGTCCTTAATGAGCCCAAGAACCCAAGTTGAGGATCGATGGATCCTTAGGTTTACTGATGGTAACCTTTTTGGTAACAAAGTTGAAACCTGATACTTAGAAGAATAAGCAACCCGACTCTTAGAAGGTCAAGGAGTCTAGGCATTAGACCAAATAAGTTGAGAGGCCGACTAGTTACAAGAATTACAAGTACAATGTCCACGGAAATTAATTAAGTTGATTCCTAAACCTCTAAATAAATTAATTAAGATGATTTAATTAAATGAGTAATTAATTAATTCTATATGATTAATTAATTAATTAAAGCTAATAAAGTAGTGATTTAAGAGACAAGAATAATTAACTCTTTGGTTAATAATAAAGTGTGAAATAAACTAACTAATTAATTAGAAAGATTAATTAGTTGGATTAATTAGAGAGTGTTCTAAACATAGAAAAAGGGAAAAGTAATTCAGTAAATTAATCCTAAATGTCGGTGAGACATAAGTCTTAAGCAGACTAAATTAGAATATGAAAGTGAACTAACATTGATTGTAGGTACAACTTGAACACAAATCTTCGACGTCTAGAACAATTTTAAGAACACGGTTGAGAATATGGATTGTTTTGGGTAAACGCAAATTTGTAATCGTCTAGGTGAGTACAAACCTCACCTACAACATGAATAGTTTTAAAATATATATATATATATATATATATATATTCTTGAGAAATTGTCTGTTTATATGATACAATTCTTTGTGATGTGATTGTTGAGTATTTAGCAAAGTATGTCCTATAAAGTATTTTACATATTATACTTCTGTGACATAAATATTGTGTATTACGTGATGTGGCCTCTTTAATTAAATTGTATTTGATATTTTTACGTGACATGATCATAATTGTATGTTTACCTTAAATTAAGGCAAAGGTAATGAGAACTAGAGATGTGTCATATAAACTCCATGAGGGGGTATTGAGAGTCCACAAAGGGAATAATAATTAATAATTAATAACGTCTTGTATGTTATCGGACTAAATGTTTAAGTAGCTCTCTCGGTACTCCATTAGTCGTGCGCAACCCGATACGAGCATAGGGCCGAGAATAATATATATTACATAATTGAGCATGAAAATCATGCATTTATATATGTGATATTGTGTGTAAATATTTTGTGAGTATATTTGTACTTGATGAGTCATAGCTCATCTAGTTTGTTCATTCTGTAGGAAAAAGGCCTACAACCTATTGATGGACTTGGCGGTGAATGTGTAAGGCGGAGGTTTAGGACTAGGTATCACCATGCAAAATTATTTTGCAATTTTATGTTTTTATTTTTGGGAGTTGAACATGTTTGATTTATGGTTTTTAAAAGTATCTGCATGCAAGCTTTGTTTATCATGCTTATATATATATATATATATATATATATATTATTACTGAAATATGTTGGGTTTGAACCTTAGTATGATTACCTTGTTTGAGACCAAAAGTTATTTTAATTTCCTTGTTTAGCTAAATGCGAAGCAAAGAAAAGCGATTTACACATTAGTTTTATTAAAAAAAATACCTGAATTTTGAGTAACTCAATTTGTCCCTTTAAAGAGTTAAAAGGAGATTTAAAGTTTAAGTTAAACGTGAAGTAACGACTCAAGAAAGCTGAGTCGTGATATTTACAACTTTCAAAACTTAATGATTATGGGAAAAAGTTGATTTAGCATTTCAAATAAAATTATGCATTAAAGTAAAAATAAAAATAACATAACATATCACACTTTTTGATGCCAAAAATCGGATTAAATGTAATTTTTTTAAAAATAAAAAGGTTGAAATATAATTTTTTTTTAAGTTAAGGGTCAAAATATAATTTTTTAAAAGTTAAGGGGCCAAAATATAAATAATTCAAAGTTCAAGAGAGAAAGAGCATAAGAGTGAAATTAGAACACAACGTATTTAAATTGTAAAATGTGTTATTTATTTTCACTGCTAATTACCACAAATGGTTTAAGAAAATGTCCTATATATTATAATTTCTCGATTACAAAACATTAATTAGGGCTGAAAAGGAAAGTCGGCATCTAATATATTATTATGAAAAAAAAAATCAACCTACAAAATACAAAAATTCACCATATAGGGAACATACCTGGCATTATATTTGTCTTATTAAACACAAGTAAATATTTTTGTAATATTGTATAATACTAGACATTTTTAGATTCAAAACTTTCATAGTAGACATTTTATATAATTACTTTACTTTTTTCATTTTAAGTTTGATTGAAACATTTTTATTCTATTTGGTTAGTGCAAAAAAATGAACAAAACCCCATCCATATAGCATAGAAATTTCTATCATGAATCTTAAATTTTTGTAAGATTTGTTATAAAATACTAAACTGCTTTTTTCAACACTATCCAAAGTTCCAAACACAAATTACAATTTCCAGCTTAAAAATTACAAGAAAATCCCTGTACAATTTCCTGCTTAAAAAAATTTAAGGTATCGTTTGGTACTTCATGAGTTTAAATTGTGTTGATTTAAACTATTTTCATTTGAATTATGAAATATAAAAAAGTATGGTTTAAGTTGTAATCTGAACTGACATCCGGATATGTAGTCAAAAGAGCAAATATCAACAGGAGATAATATCTAAATCTATGTTTTTTTTTTTTTTTTTTTTTTTTTTTGTTAAGGATCTGAATTTTTTTTTTTATTTGGGTTTTTTAAAAAAAAAAAAAAAAAAAAAAATTTTAATTTTTTTTTTTTTTTTTTTTTTTTTTTTTTTTTTTGGCTAAGGATCTGAATCTATGTTTTAATATGGGTTGAAAACATAAATTTGGGAGAGAAGTGAAAAATCTGAAATTGGAGAATAATTTAGAAGTATAAATTTATAATGTTTAATGTTCAGATTTTGTCCCACTTTCATACCTTTTTTGTGGTTTAATTATTTTTTTCCTTTTTTCATTATATGAGAATAAAAATGTCTTTCTGCATGTGATAGTCGATAGTTTTGTAAACAAACAAGAAAGTAGGCATTTTTAGACAAAAGGCGCGTATTCCCGGGGTTCGGGGAGGAACATATGCATGCCATGCCTATGGATCCTAAGAATGGAGGGTACAATTGTTAAGACATAAGGGTGCTGCCATGGCAAGCGTTCAATTGATCAAACCAAAGAATGAATGATTAGTTGTTGAACAAGTGATTTAAAAGTATTATAATGCCAGCCTAAGTAAAGAGTTAAGAATGGTAATCATGATAACAATGAAATGATACATTCATTAAGACATTTGATTAGTAATATAAGAACATATCAAGTGAATGGCTTGTACGAAAACTAATAATTATAAATAATAAAGTATTGAGAGCATTCCAAGTTAAATAATAAATAAAGGAAAATTTATTGAAATTGATTCAAGAGTATACTGACTGATGACCAGTTTGTTGGGAGACACATTTTGCTGGAATATGGCCAGTCTTAGAAAATAAACAAATGCTGAAAGTGAGACCATTCTTAGAAAAGAAATGCTGGTAATCGGACCAGTCTTAAAATTGAATAATTGCTGGAAGCGACCAGTCTTGGAAAATAAGCGGTTACTGGAAATGAGACATGTCTTGAAAATTAAATAAACGCTGAAAGTATAACAAGTCTTGAAGATAAATGATGTTGGAGATGACCAGTCTTGAAAATAAATAAACGCTAGAAATGACCAATCTTAATAAATAAATAACTGCTGGAAATGACCAGTCTTAGAAAATAAACAAATGCTGGTAAAGACCAGTCTTGATAAATAAATAACTGCTGGAAATGATGAATCTTAGAAAATAAACAAATGCTGACAAAGACCAGTCTTAATTGGAAACTAATAGGATATTTATTTTAAGGGTTCATCTCTAGTTCTGAATCATAATTTTTTTATTTTTTACAGTATTTTTTTCTCACAAAAAATTTAAATTTTAAAAATCAAAATCATAAATTATAATTTTAAATTCATGAATCAAACGTCACGTAAATAAGTAAATGCTGATAATGACCAGTCTCAAAAAAAAGACAATCATTAGAAAATGTCTAGTAAGCAAGAAATAGTAAAACGACTGAACTATAGAAAAAATACATAAATATTAAATTAGATAACTGAACATGAATACAACAGTTTTACTTGTTCCCTAAACAGGGATGTTGAAGATATTCGGTAACCAGTCCAAATTTGTAAAGGAATAATGTCAGGCAGTTGGCTAGGAAGAGTATACAATTTCCACAACACAAGGTTCTAAATTAACAACTGGAGATGGATTTTCCTCTCTTGGCACATGTTTCCCATTTAAAGTTTATTTTCCTTCCTTTTTCTTTTCTTTTTCTTTTACCAAACTCTACATTTTGAGTGTGTTTAGAGTTAATTTTTACTTATTTTTAAAAATATTTTTACACGTTTTTTAATATACGAAAATAAAAACAGTCTGCAAATTATATTTGTTTAGTAAATATTTTGAAAATAAAAATGAAAATAGAAAATAATGAAAATGATTTTTATAAAAAAATTAGAAAACGATTGAAAGTTATTTTTTCTATTCTGTTTTCATTTTCTAATATTTATCAATAATGTTATAATATATGAATTAATAATTATAACTAAACACGATTTCACTTTTTTATTATACTCAAAATAATCTCTTAAAAAATTACCCAAACGTAATTTTAAAATCGATCTTAAAATAATTCTCAAAACAATCTTATTTTTATTTTTATATTAAAAATAAAAACCATTTTGAAAACCTTACTTTGGGCGTGTTTAGAACTCGTTTCAAAATGATTTTATTTTTTGTATGAAAATGAAAATGTAAACATTTTTAATCTCGGACAGAAATCATTTTTGAAAATGCGTTTTGTAATTTTATCAAGAGATTATTTTCAGTGTAAAAAAACCAATTAATGTCTCTCTCTCTGCTTGGGAGAGGAGAAAATGAAAATAAAAAATAAAAAATGACTTAAAATTTTACACTAAATCAAAAAATCGTTTTCATTTTCATTTTTTATCTTTATTGCGCCAAATGCCGTTTTGAAAACATTTTCATTTTTTCTTTCTCAAAAAACGTAAAAAATAAAAACGGGATCAATTCCAAACACGACATTTATCTTTCTCCATCTTTCTCTCTCTTTTTTCTCTCTTTTTTCTCACTAGGGCTGTTCATAAACCCGAACAACCCGCAAACCCAACCCACCTCGCCCTAACCCAAGCCGAAAAAAGCAACCCGCAGTATTATTTTTTAAATTTGTAGCTCATTATACCTCTGGCCCGAAGTGTTTGGGACGGATTGCGAGTTGGGCCCATAACAACCCGCAATCCCCAACCCAACCCGCACAACATACCCCCAAGCTTTCGGCCCAAGCCGAACTGCCCAAGTTCTACCCTAGGCTCGTTAACATTAGGGTTCACAATCACATTCTCGGTCTCCCCTCCCGTGAACCCCCTATTCTTGCCTCTTCCTTTTTAGTTTTCCCTCTTCTTCCCCTCCCGTGAACCCCCTCATAACTCTCTCCTCATTGCTCAGTCCTCTCGGCCGCCGTCTTGCCTACTTTCTCCGGTGCTCTCTTGCCGGACTGATAAGGATGGTTGCTATTTTTATTTAATGATGAAATTTGAATATTATATTGAACTTTAAGTCTTTAATTTTTTGAATGTTGAAACCGACCACCCAACCCACCCCGCACCGCCCCAACCCAACCCGAACATCGTTGGTTGTGAAATTTTTCTAACATTGTTAGGGCTAAATATGTGCAACCCGCACCCCTTAAGACGGAGAAAAAAAAGTCATATCCCGCACCAATCCAACCCATGAACAGCCCTATTTCTCACCTCTTCCTCCGTTCCACCTTTTTTCTTCTTCAACTCCCATAGCTTTTCATTGGAGCTTCTTCGAAAGATTTTTTTAACATCCTACTATTTGTAAATAGTTGCCAATAGTTATCCAATAGTATTTTCATTATTTGACAACTATGCAAATAGCATTTTACTATTTGAGTCCCATGCTGACAGTGCTTCACTATTTGAGCACTATGTCAATAACTTTTACCGACGGTTCGTCTACTTCCTCTTAATAAATCATGTTATGCGATAACGTTTGGTTGATTGATTCAGAATTATGATTAAGAACCATTCTCAATTGATGTGTGTATTTTATGAGAGAAAATACTATAACGAACAACGAACCATTACACGAATCATTCAACCAAACGCACCAGAATTGGTATTTATTTATAAAAAATAAATAATTGGTTTAGAATTATTAGAGTTTTGAATTTAAAATCATGATTCTGGTTCAGAATTGGTATTTATTTTAAAAAAAATAAACAGTAGTTCTAATTTAACTTATTCAGAATTAGTATTTGATTATAATGGTTTTGATTTAAGATTTGAACCCTGATTTGATGTTTTAAATCATGAATCACTCATGATTCTAAAATCACCTCCTCTCTTGATTTTGGGTGGTTCAAACCTCTGATTCTGGTTCTAGTTTCAGATCCATGATTTGGACCCAAAATCATAAATCATAATCTAAATGTTGTTTAGTGTAAGGGTTCTGAATCCAAAATCATGATTCTGATTTAGAACCGGTGTTTATTTATCAAAAATAAAAAGTGGTTCTGATTTGGCTCATTCAGAATCAGTATTTGATTATGATGGTTCTGATTCAAGGTTTGAACCCTGATTTGATGTTTTAAATTATGAATCACCCATGATTCTAAAACCACCTTCTCCCTTGATTTTAGGTGGTTTAAACCTCTGATTCTGGTTCTGATTTCAGAATCATGATTGGGATCCAAAATCATAAATCATGGTTCTAATTATAAAATCAAAATTAAAATCACCTTAATTTAAACTTTCGTATCAAACGACACCCGTAGTTCAATCCCTTTTTCCTTATACTTTTGTGCTCTTCTCTTATCTTTAGGAAATCTTGAATTATTAACATCTTGTTGTGAGTCTTATTAAGCATTTCTGTACTCAATCTCTCCCAGCCACACCCCATGCATTATTCCCGTACTCAAAACCAATTTTCCATCTCCCATCCAATATGTCTTGAAACAGTGCCCTTAATCCGCATTTTTATAAATAACTCAGAAAAGTATGATTTTTTTGAAGTTTTTGAGTTCATTTCGAGACAAAGCAAAAAGCATGAGCAATTTTACCTCACAATTCGGAGTAAAGGTCTTTTGTTTAATAAAAAAACCATTATTCTATTACTTTTCGGCCCTTACACTATACACATAATAAGCAAAATAGCATGGGTACATTGAAAACGTTACCGTTGGTTTCCGGTAAAATCCCATAAAAATTGCTCCGACACATACGGTAGTAGTCATTTGAACAGCTCCTCAATCTAACACGACAACCACATGACACATGGAGGATGTTTTGGTTGACGGCTGTAATATATAAACGCGTCTATTTATAGAGACAAATTTTCACTAGTTATATATATATATAAGAATGTTTGTGTAACTTACTAATTATAGTAAGACGGCTCAAATTTAAGATTTTAGCAAAGCGTTTGGACATCTTATCAAATTTTTTTTTTTTTTTAATTATGAGTGGAGAGAATTCAAGCTCAAGAACGTAGTTACAGAAATGTGGATTTACCACTAGAATATGTCTGCAACCATATTATATATGCTTTTTGTGGTATGAAAGTCAATTTGAATAAACAAGTCTGATTAATTGAATATCTTTGTGGCGTAAAAATCAAAATTTGAATGAACAATTTTGTTTAATTCGGCAATGTTCAATGTTAACTAATGAATAGGATGTAATTCTTTCGTTTTTGTTCTGTTTTTCTCGCATATGATGTATAAATCATCTCCAATTGAATAGGAACACAGAATCAGTACTGAAAACAGAGTTCAGTTTGAGCCCTCGTCATGAGGTCTACATTTCAAGCCGAAAGACCATTAATTCCTCTTCCATAATGTCTCTTGTTTTATTGTTTTCAAAAAGGAAGTTGCATAGGGGACATAAATTAAATATGAGTAAATTGCTCTGTTCACCCCAAACTTTTTATTTTTTGCAAAATACAGTCCGAACTTTTAAATTTAAAAAATTGTACCCTTAATTTTAAACTAAATCCCAATTAAAGTCTAATAACTAACAACTATTATCAGATTAACAGTTCAATAGTTGTTAAACTAACGGTTTGCATGCTAAGATCACGTCAATAATCATCAATTTAATAATGTCTTGTCAGTTATTAAACTTCAATCGCCACTACTTTGAAAATTCTGAATGCAATTTATTAAAAATTCAACATTAAACGTTTAAGATGTATTATGCAACAAACAAAAAATTTAAAGCACAACAATACAATTGACTCTGAATATATATAGCTTTCATGTCAACAAGGAAAAGAGCATTTAAATGAAAACAAGCATAAGAAAGAAAAAATATTAGATGCCCTTTCAAGGAGTAGAGGCAACAAACAAAAAGGAAAAAGGAGAAAGGAAAAATGGTACAAAACTAATGGAATAGAAAACAAAACATCTGGATCCCATAAGGGCTTCTGTCTTTGGGGCATTTTTGGCACATTATCAACCACTTCTGGGAACAAAATCTATGGCAGCATGGTTTCTTTTCTTTCCTCGAAAAAAAAAAGCACACAGTGCTGTTATCTCTGGGGGAAAAAAAATATACAACTCCATAAAAATTATATGTTCTTGGCAGCTTCCACCTTATCACTTAACTTAAGCTCTCCTCAGAAGGGGGTGAATAGGAAAAGGCACTGAATGTGAAACAAAACGACAAGTTCTTGTTGTTACATAAAACAAAGGACTCAATGCAAAAATATTTTAGGATCTCTAAAGCAGACTCCGGCAGGCATCAACATCGGATGCTTGTGCTTCCAATACGCTATGTCCGGAAGGACTCTCACTAACAATCCGCATTGCGGCGTTGAAAATAGCGATTTGGAAGCAATCATTTTCCACCTTCTTAAGAACCTCCTTCACCACTTTAAAATCCAAACCTCCAATCAAAAGTAAATTCCCTATGATTTCACCAAAATTATTCGGTGCTTTTGGCAGATCAATGCCAAGATCATCCAGCAATGATGCATAGAGCAAACATCCAGTTCCTATATCTCCAACTGTAAAGACTTTCTTAGACAACAAATACTCAAGAAGCCTCACCGCTAGTTGGATAAATGGTGGGCTATTGTGCTCCAGTGCAAGTGAAATCGCCTCCTTGACAACCTCATGGTGGTAAGCTGGAGACTTCAGATCCTCCACACACTGAAGCGCTTCATCTAACATCCTCACATCGAAATATTCCTCCAAAAGAGACACCGTCTTTTTGTGAAGATCAGCAGGATTAAGCCCTGCAGCTGGAGCTTGTGGCTTCTCGGCAACTGGAGGCACTGACGCAGCAGGAACAGGTCTAGCCGACAAAGGGACTCGAGTTGGAGCTTCTGTACCATAACCAGTACTTGATGGAGGGACTAGAGGTGGAGCTTCTGTACCAAAACCAATACTTGATGGTCGAGCAGGACTGCTGCCCTGCAATAAGGCACTAGTCCTGCCACTAATAAGTCCGCCGCTACCCTGCGGTAACAGCCTTGTATTCAGTGATGTCGACTTGCCAATCAAAGGTGACTGACCACGTCCAGCACCCAGCATACCTAAACCATCACCCCTTGGCATTGACCGCTGCCTAGGCACCTCCCAGTTGTCATTGTCCATCCCAATCCCAGGCATCCCAGGCATCTTCCTGGTTCCTGGCATTCCAGGCATCATACCCCCTAAACCAGGTCTAGAAATGGGAAAGCCTCCTGGGCTTGTGTTCCCTGGACCACCAGAAATCAGTCCACGGCTATTTCTGATGCTTGCAGTAGCACCAGGGCGTAATCCAAGATTCTTTTCGGCTTCCGTATGTATTTCGGTGATGGTTTTGGCTTTAACCTAAAGAACAAAAGAGTAGATATACCATTCCACTTAGTATCTCTTTTACTGGAATTACACCGGAGGGGGGAAAAAGAAAGAAAGAAGCACACAACCACCACATACCTCTTCACGCCTGGGTACCCAGTTGTTGGCACGCAAATCAAGGACGTCACGGACCATGAACCTCAGCCTTGGAGCCAACTGAGGATTCGTTGTCAGTTCCTTCAATAGGCCGAAGTACATATCATTTATTCGCCGTGATTTTGGGCTCTCATCCAGCTGCTTACCAATTGTGTTGAAAAAGTGACAGATTGCCTCAACATTTTCCTCAGCAGGGCACGCTTTAACATCAGATCCTAAAAGTTCCTGTTTCACAAACCAACAAGCAATTTCCAATATCAACCACTTAGAAAGATTACTGGGTTCAAGAAATCTCTGAACAGACAAGGATGTGACCAGATAAGAACCTGAACAATGTGATGGACTAACTTCTCAGGCACCATCTTCTGCTTCAGAAGCTCTCCAATCAATCGAATGTTTCCAAGTGTCCGAAGCTTGACCAATCTTTCTGTGTCCCTGCGTTCCATCTCTTGTTCAGGAGCAGTCATCTGCCTCACTTCTTCCCTGAGTTGGTCTGCACCTTCAAAAGCCTCCTGGCAGTGGTTCAAGAGTACACGCCTAAACGTGACTTCCTTAACACCAGGTTCATCGGACGGGAATGGAGGGAGTTTCTCATTAAGATCAGAACACAGAAGAGCATACATGGGGCAAAATGTAGGTTCAAGCACAGCCTTATCAAAGATCAGTGAAATAACATCCTGAAATACATGAAACAGGATTAATAGCTATTTGAAAGTACCAAGTAAAATGGTGGTAGTTGCGTGTAGTGTAGACTGTAGATAAAGAAATTACCTTTAAGATATCAGCTGACGTAATGCCAGAGTCAATTAATTGACCTTTAAGGACATCAAATTTCTCTGGGGTCAGCTTGTTCAGTATACTGTATTAAAAAATACAATGTATTCAGCAAATTTAATTCGACACTTCCCTTTTGGGGAGAACATAGACATATATACATATACGCAAAAGAAATAAAATGAATGAATGACTTGGACTTAACAACTTTAGATCAAGACAAGCAATTTAACAATCACAAAATAACTTCCCGCGACAATTAAGCAAGGTAAGACAGTTCACGCATAGAAATAAAACTTCACTGAAGAGGAAACAGCTGTGTTCAACCAGAAAACTTAACATTCCTCACAGAAAACATTTTTTTTTTTTCTCAGAAAGCAGACAAAAAGCTTATAGACCTTTTGACTGGGTTTTTTAATTTTTACCAAGATGTTAAAAGATTTTGTCAACGTCAATTTCCATGTGTCCACCATCAGGCAACAATAGAAAACATATCTTAACTTGAAAAAACTTGACCAAACATCTTGTAAGCCAGATGAAAACATTAATTAGTCAATTGCTTAAATAAGAGATTTCAAAAATTTCAATAGCTTCAACGTTTTCTAAACAGTACTAGGACATGGACAGCTGCAGTGGCAGAAACCCTGCTTTTCTTACTCTTATCATAGGACAAGGCAAAAACCTACCAGTCAGCATACAAGATGAAAAATTAAATGATAAATTAGTGCGTTCACGATATTTTACCCTTTAACAGTCTTCAAAACACGATCCTTGTCAGATAGATTTCCTCTCCTAGCTGACCATGGCACCTCAGCCTTAACAAGAGCGGGGGGAGGACCACCCTGAAATAATAAGGAAACACATTGATTTACAATGAGAGCCAAGTTACCAATATACACAAATCTGACATGTCCTAACTTACAATTGCTTGGTAATAGAATACACAAAAGCTTTAAAATTACCGCCCCAAAAAATTTATGCATAAACATGGATATAACTTCAA
The DNA here is from genome assembly GCF_000414095.1 of Morus notabilis. Lineage (NCBI taxonomy): Eukaryota > Viridiplantae > Streptophyta > Magnoliopsida > Rosales > Moraceae > Morus > Morus notabilis. The sequence continues at coordinate 290,662 of NW_010358631.1, read as the reverse complement.
CAACTAAAAACTAATAATGCAGAACCTACAACCACTAAAACAAGGTCTAAAACATAATTCAACAATAGATCTTATTGTAATTTGTTTGTTTCCAATGAAAGACAAAAACAATAGGATTTGAGTACTAATAATTTTCAGAGAGTCATTAGAAACAGCAAAAGTTGTGATAAAAAAAGAGGGACATCCATTACCCCTTCATTAGAGGCCCTGGAAAAGTGCGAGTTTGGTTGGTCCTGACGATTAAACTGATTTGGTTCCTGCTGTCTAGAATCAGTTCGGTTTCCGAGCTCTCTACTTTCTCGAAGAGCCTCCCAAGACCTTTCCTCTCCAGAGGTAGGAAACTGTGCTGAGCTTGAGCGGCCACGCCAATCACGGTTGTCTGGCTCAGAATAACGGCTCTGGGGTGGATTTGGTGGCTGAAAGGAAATTCATACAAAAGATGCGACAATGAAATTAAGAAAGACATCACAAGGAAAATAAATGAAAGAGCAACTAGGAATACACAACTGCTAAATTATTCTGTGCAAGCAAACAATTTCTAAGAAATATTAGATGCAAGCAAACATCATCGAGAATAAAGTTAGAATGAATCATGATATCTGAAAGGAGAATCTCACATTGCTTTCTCCACGTCCCCAGCTTTGTTCTTCACCAAGAAATTCAGCTTCAACTTCCCGTTTAAGCTTCAAAATCTCATCTGGGACTTCACCAACCTAGACGAAGAGGAATACCAGAAATATTTTTGAACTTGTACAGAAAGTACATTAATGAGTAGTGACATGAAAGGGACAGCTCTAAAACATCACTAGGATGCAACATTCAGCAATTACACTTTTCCGCTCGCCTATACTGATCAAGTACATAGAATAGTTAATTACCTCGCGAAGCTGCAAAAGCTGGTCCCGAGTGTATCGCACACGTTCACGACCCTCAAACCTTGAGTCTCCAGTCTAGAAAAAGACAAGGTGCAAAATAAAAAATTTAAACAAACAGATCGACAACAAACTAGCCAGGATGTAGCTCTATATATAGCTTTACAAAGACAACAGGCATATATGACCATGTTCCCAAAACTAACTAAGCCATTGTCAAAGATTATATTTTAGTGTAATCTGCGAGTTATTATCTTCAATTGCTACAAACAATTCCTAAAATTTCTCATTGACATCCCAAGAAAAACAGAAACAAATCAAGGTCAATAAATCAACAACCAAAAGACATGTAGAGTGCATCGACTTAGAACATGTATCATTTGATTACAACTTGCATGATCGAATTAACCATATCGAAAACCACAACCAGGCGTTCTGATGTCCGTAGGTCCTTTATGGGCATTCTAAAACTCCACACCATGCCCACCTAAAGCCTACAAATAGCTCTCTGTCCATATTTACAGCAGGTACACATACTTAAGTGACCCACCAAGAATTAGGACATTGATTTTAACAATCACTTTACAGAATAATACATAACTATTCAACACTTTCCCGTTAACTAGAATTAATTTTAACAATCACTTTACAGAATATTCCATAACTATTCAACACTTTCCCAATTACTTTTATCACTTTTAAACCAGTAACCAAACAAACAAATCGCCAAAAAAATTAAACAAAAATAATAAACGAACAACACATAATCAAGCAGCATTCATCGACAAGTCCCAGATCAAGTACATGTAAAACCCAATTAAGTAATGGGCAAAACAAAAAAATCCAAGATCCATATTCTAACTCAAAAAATTAACACCGCAAACACAACGCAACGATTTATACAGAAAAGGCATGCCTTTATTGCAGCTAACCATAAACACAAAAATCGTATCTTTCACAACCTTATTACACAAACACGAATCTAACAAGCAAATAGACATGAATATCGAAACGAAAAGCTCCAGATCCAAACGAAAAGAGAGTACAGATTTAACGGCGATACCTTTAGAGAGAAGGAGGGAGGAGCGCCGCCATGGGGGCGCAAGAAAGGGAGATCGGAGGAGAAGGAACCGAAGGCGAAAGCGGACGAAGAGGACGAGGAAGCAGAAGAGGAGGAGGACTCGAAGCGAGGACCACCACCGAGTCTACCGCGACCGCCACCAGGTCTCAAGCTCAACACCGTCTGATCAGCCTGCTGCATACCTCAAAGTTTCGCTCCGGATTGAATCTCCGCCGTTCGATCGAAGAAGATGATGATGATGAAGGAGAAAGGGGAAGAGAGAGAGATTCAGCGGCTGCGAGGCGCCGAATCGGATGCGATTGGATTTGGAGGAGAGAAGAGATAGAGAGAGAGAGATAGGGTTTGGAGGTTTGTTTCTCTCTCTTCTTCTTGTGATGAGAGAGAAAGAGAGAGCGCAGCAGCTGAAGAGAGAGAAGAAGAAGAAGAGAAGTACGAGAGGACGGTGGAGTCTAAAAAAACCCTTCTTTGCTGATCAAGTGAGAGAGAGATACGATTTTCTTTTTCTTTTTTTTTTTTTTTGTTTTTGGTTTTGTTTTATTAATTTTCCTTTTCTTCTTTTTTTTTTTTTTTGGGTTGGGTATTTATACGAGATGAGTTTTCTCAATGACGATTTTGCCTCTAAACGTTAGAATACTAATAAAATAGAATGGTGAGGGAAATTATGGCATAATCTCATAATATATATATACACACACGAGAGCAAAATGAATTCTAATCTAACTCAAATAATTTAAATTAAGGATTTATCTCTAATGTAACTCAAATTACTAATTGAAAAATAATTCAAATTATAATTATAAAAATAATTTTATTTTCTTTCTTAATCTAACTCAAATAATTTAAATTAAGGATTTTTTTTTCCTTAATGTAACTCAAATAATTTAAATTAAGGATTTATCTCTTAATGTAACTCAAATTAATAATTAAAGAATAATTGAAATTATAATCATAAAAAATAATTTTTATTTTCTTGCTTCATTAACTAGTTAGATATACATCAATCTATTTTTGTTTTTGTTTTTTTTAATCTCTATCACTCTACGTAACTTTTTTAAAATAGAAATATATTCTAAATTAAGACAATACGAGACATATTAATAACTTGACCATATCATACTCATCGGCAACAACCGCGTTCATTTTACCGATTCGAGTTTTGTTACAGTAAAAAGCTCTAAAAAACAATCACATTTAACTTTTTTACTACAGTAAAAAGCTCTCACATAAAATCACATCTTAATTCGAATCAGTAAACTAAACGAACCATCTTACTTTCAATCCACCTTAACGGAAATTTCTTGCCGCACACCACCATCACTACTAGAAAGCCCAACCAAACAAAAATGGGGACCAAATTTTAGGGTTAAGAGCTCAATGATGCGCTCAGAGGCAGTTCCAAAACTCTGGTCACCATTCTCTCTTTAGTCATCTCAGTCTCTCTCTCTTGTTTCTCTTGTTTTTCTCTAGCGTCAGGTGTGCCTATTCTATGAGAATTTGGCTAAAATAACCAAGTAAAAAAGTAAAATTAGAAAAATGACTTTTTAATTTTAATTTCATTTATTTCCAGAGAAGATCCGCCTCCGCCATGGCCGCCGCCTCCGCCAAACCGTTGGCCGCTCCTAATTTCTCGCCGGATTCCCCGCCGCGATTGGCGCTCACGCCGGATCAGCTCAAGCACTGCTCCGAAGCACTCGGATTCTTCAAGGAAAAGCTCCGAAGCCCTCACCAGATTAACGAGGAGTTCGGTTTTCTTCAGGTTTTTGCTAACACCGTCGGAGATGAGGAGAAACTGCACGGAAGTGGGTGGCGCGATTGGCTGGGGTTCTCGAAGTGGGTGGCGCGATGGGTCTTGGCTGGGTTTGCTTAGGTGCAATGGGTCGCGGGTGGGGATGGGGATGGTCGGCCGGATCTCCGGTGGGGATGGGCGGTGGGCTCACATGTTTGGCCATGAAAACTGATTAGGGGGTTTTGGGTTCCTTTTTTTTCTCAAAAAGTCATTTTGCAAATAAAAATTTTTGAATTGTTATTTTATGAATAAAGCTTTTCTATTAGGTTATTTTTACAAAGGCCTTCTATGGCTATTTTGAGGATGTTATCTCTTTTTTTTCTCTCTCTTTGAATGAGGTTATGCATCTTATTAAGTATATTATTTTTCTTTAGAGCTTTATATAGCTGGGTTATTATACTGGTCTATATTTTATAAATGCTAAATTTTAATAAAGATTTCATAAAAAGAAGTATACAAAACTTAAAGAAATACAACGGTTTCAAATAAAACCTTTTTAATAAGATATTTTTCATACCCTACCACAAAGTTTTCATTTTCTTTCATTGGGCATATAGGTGCTTTGATTGTAACCTATGAGCTAACTTTCAAGACATTTCTTTAAAATAATTGATAAATATATATATATATATATATATAGGTTTTTCTTCGACATGCACTCATTGGGAGATAAAATTTAGAATCCACTTATTTAGAGATAAATTTAGCAATAAATGATAATACTATTAAGTTACCATTTCGTTTAGCACATTAAAGTGCCACCATTTTTATTTGGCAATAAATTAATAACAAATAAAATCATTGTCGATACAGCGATGATAAGATATTGGCAATAAAGTTCAAAGGCCGTACTAATTAGCGCGTTTAGAACTCGTTTTAAAATGATTTTATTTTTTTGTATGAAAATAAAAATGGAAACGTTTTTAATCTTAGATAGAAATTATTTTTAAAAATGCGTTTGGTAGTTTTATCAAGATATTATTTTCAGTATAAAAAAACCCATTAATGTCTCTACTTCTCTCTCTGCTCGAGAGAGTAAAAAATGAAAATAAAAAATGAAAAACGATTAAAAGTCGTTTTTCATTTCTCTCTCATTTTACACTAAACTAAAAAATCGTTTTCATTTCTGTTTTTTATCTTTATTGCATCAAACGCCATTTTGAAAATGTTTTTATTTTCTCTTTCTTGAAAAACATGAAAAATAAAAATAGGATCAATTCCAAACACGGCCAATATTTTTGAAAGATGAGTAAAGAACAAGGATATTGCAGTAAATTTGACAATGAATCAAAATTAAAAACTTTTGTAAAAAGTAAAAAAAGCATATAATCATAAGATATTTATTTTAGTGCAATAAAAATAATAAATAGGTTGTATTGGAGAGACAATAAATTTAAAAGTTCTATTTTGATGCAATATGGGACCAACAAAAAGTTATCAGAAAAACATTATGGACTTAGAGCCTATTTAGTTCATTGATTCGAATTTTTAATTTGAGTTGAGATGTGACTTTATATGAGAGTTTTTTAATATAATAAAAAAATTAGATGTGACTGTTTCTGAGAGTTTTTTACTGTAACAGAACTCGAATCGGTAAAATGAACATGGCCTAAATATTTTCGAACAAAAGATAACTAAAGAACAAGGATATTTGCAGCAGTTTTACCTATTAGCCCTGCCCTATCTTACGTGATCAATAGATATTCTTTCAATAAAATATGCAGGGATAGGTATTTTAGTCGCAATAAAATATATTGGCTTCTTTCAAACAAGACATTATTATACAATTTTTCAAGGGAATAAAATAAAATAGTAAATTATAACAATATTGATAGGATTGTAGTCTCCAATAAAATGTATTGGCTTCTTTCAAACAACACATGATTACCTAAATCTTCAAGGGAATAATAATAACATAGTGAATTATAACAATAATAATAGGATTTTACGCTTTATTCCTCGCGATGTACTTTTGTTGGGGGGAAAAATATACTTATATGTCTCCTATAGCAAAAATTATTAACTTATAAAATAACACTTGAAAAAAAAAATTCTAACTCAGTGTGGTATGGGTTGGACTTCATTAGCTGCGCCACGTGCACCGCCACGTCGTATGTTTCCATTTGCCAATTTTGGGCTCTGTTTGGTGCATTCAAAAGGCAGAAGATCGCGTTAGCCCAATCAGGAAGTCCGATGTTTCACTTTCAAAAATCTGGCCCATTAAAAAAAAGGACTTTCTCGTACTCCCCCTAAAAATAGGCTACGGAAATTACTTTTTACTTTTTTAACTGTTAAATTTATATCAAAATTTATTTATTATGTACATTTTTATAATCTGATGAGATTTTAATCATATGAAACGATTAAAAATTGAGACTATTAGTAAATTAAACTATCAAAAAAACTCCTTAAAAAATTTAAAAATAAAAAGAGATATTTATCGTAGCTCCCAAAAAAATAGGTGTGGATCGACATCTACCATAGATGGAAAAATTATCAAATTTATTGTCATGTGGCTGAAGAAGATTTGAACTAAATAGACTAAGGCCTCATTCATTTCACCAGTTTGAGTTTCAGTTTTAGGTTTTTACAGTGAAAAACTCTCAAAAAATGTCATATCTAACTTTTTTTACTATAGTGAAAAGCTCTCAGAAAATGTCACATCTCAACTCGAATCCGCAAAGTAAACGAGATCTAAATTATCCTTAGATTTTTTTGTTGTTTTGAATATGTGTTTTTTCCTCTCCTGCTCTGTATCTTTTTCTTTCTCTTGACCCTCTTTCTTCCTCATGCATGCTAGTCGGCCGCCACCACCAAGTTTACTCACTGGAGCTCAAGCCGAGGAGCTCTCCCGAATCTCTGACCTCTTCATTGGTCTACGACTCTATTAGATATTAAATGGTATCCTGAAAGCATAAGATGTAATTAAAGATTTTATTATTTAATTAATAAAGTAGAAATTTCATTATTTATATGAATGTATTATTGAATACTTTATGAATATTATTAAAAATTATGTGATTATTTATGTGACCTTAAATATGGTATATAAGTATTATATACTAAAGGATAATATTTAAGAATAATAATCGAAATAAGTCTGTAATGAATTTAATTAAAGTTTAAAATTTTTAGTTAAAACATTATTAATACATGTCATTTTCATTAATAATAAAACGAACTTATCTGCATCGTTGATATAAAGAGATATCGAATGAGTATATTTTACATAATGAGATTATATGGATCATTGAAAATGGAGATCCGTAGACGAAGTTATGAACTTTTTAATTGTGTCAAGATTTCTGAAAATTTGCGTTCTCTACAGAAATTTCTAAAAATCTTGACAAATAAAAAAAATCATAACTTTATCTGCGGGTCTAATGATCCACATATTAAATCAAAGCTCAAAACCTCTACTTTAAGGTTAAAAAACTTTTTGGTGTAAAAACAATATTAAATGCTGCAATTTTATGTTTCAACTAATGCAGCGAGGAAACTCTTGTTTTTTCTCCTATAAACATGCGAATGTCCGGAAAAACTAGAAAAATCAAATTTTTCTAAAAACCTTCATTGCATAAGCATTTGAACTATCTCAAACTATAAAATCTTACAAAACTCAGTCCAATAGGATGTTTGATTGGATGATTCAAACCATGATTTGAACCAGATTCATGACTCACTACAATGTTTTCTCTCAAAAAAATACACGTAAATCAAAAATAATTCAAATCACATGATTGTAATCCATAAACCAAACGTCTCAAATCTAACAAAATTACAAAAGTTGGTCCCAAAATAAAAACATTGTCAAAAGGGCTGATTTGACCTCTTTTACAAGAAAATTCACAATAAATCGCAAGAAACTCAAAAAATTACGAAACGACTGTCAAATGAAAGTAGACTCATAGATCGTTCTTTATAGCTATTACATGCTAGGATTTAAGTTTATCAAACTCGTTAAAATCTGCCTGAAATCCAGTTAACAATTTTCGTTAGGAAGTTGACAGATTTTTAGACCAATTTGTAAAATTCATAACTAATTCTAAAAAAATTATTTTAACGTAATTCTTAAACCCACTTAAAGTTTAAAATGTATATTTCGAAGGAAAAATAATGACTGAGACAAAATAGTAAGAGAAACATCATGAAAAATTGAAAATCCAAAGCTGGCCGGAGAAACTAGGACATGTTCATTTCAACAAACAATTTACATGCATGGTTAAATGTTTGAAACTCTCATGCAACACTTGAATCAACATCCCTTTTAAAGTTCAGCAAACTCAAATCAACAAAACTCAATCTATGATCATTGGAATACACGTTTAATCACAGAAATGGAAATACTAAAAAGTTTGAGAGGCTTACCCTCGAAGAACAAATGGTTCTAGACTCCGTTGATGATGAAAACTCGTACTTGACTTGAAGAGTTTGATTGAAATAAGATTCAAAACGGATGCAAGAACTCCTATTCTCGGATTAAATTTGAACCCAACTTTAGAGAGGTTTTTAGGGCTTAAAAATCATCTCTAATGTCTAAAAACTGAAAGGGGATGATAGTTCTATGACTTGGGGAAAGGATTTTGGTGAGAAATTAGGGTTTTGACTGATTTTTTATGGGTTTCCTAGGGCTCCTCTTCGTAGTTACGGGAATAGTTTTTGTTTTTCTGGAAAGAGAGAGTGAGAGAGGGAGAGATAGAGCGTAAAGAGAAGAGGGAGAATGTCTGATAGACTTGGAGTATCCATAATTCCCTTTTTCCTTTTTTTTTTCTCTAATTAAATTTTAGAGCAGTTAATTTTCTATTGGTAGTGTTGGGTGGTGACTAGAAATCACCTAAGCAGAAATTTTTTTTAAACTCATAAGCTTGTAAAAAGTGGTCAAACTATTTCTAAAATTCATCTTTTGGGTCACCTGATTTTTCAAAAATAATGGGCACGTTTAGAAGTCATTCTAAAATGATTCTGTTTTGTTGTATAAAAATAAAAATGAAAACATTTTCAATCTCAGGAATCAATAAACTTAATCGTAGCAATTAAAAGTGATCGAGTTTTCGTGGTCGGCTGTCGTACTCCCAATATCGCGAGAAGAAAGTAAGTATTTGTTAATAATTTATTCAACATAAATGTTAATTTGGTAATTGATTACACTATATTCATATACATTTAAACAACTATGCAGTCTACCACATAGACTCAACAGTCGATGTCTGTCATCGATAACTGGGGGGACATGCATCGTCGTGGAGATACTTTGGTTAATCCCCAAACTGAGCAGACTTTTGTAAGTATACTTGTAATGTTTAATTATATTTTTTTATTTAAATCACATTATGTATTTTATTATTTTTCTTATAATATTTATAGCATCGGATGGAGGGAGAAAGAGAAACGCATATCCAAACGCAGTCTACTACTTCTGGATCATCTGCGGCCGGAGCAGTTAACGATGAGGATATTATGGAGCAGTTTCTAGGCACCCGCAGAGGACACAAGACTGGAGTAGGTCGCACACTCCCACAAAAGGTTTATCGAGGGGATGCGTCGTCATCTGGCTCACGCTCGGCAAGATCTTATACGACACGTTCGGACCCACACGTAGAAGCATACTTGTAACAGAGTTACCAGCAAAACCTCCAGCTATACGAGAGCGTCAGAATGATGCATGACTTCATCACTCAAATGCATCTCAACATGACTTTACCAGCAGTTACTCCTCCTATGTCGTATGTCTGTCCAGGTCATCCGCCTCTGAATCCTTCCGATGATAATTCTAGTGATGCTGCTAATTTAAGAGATTAGATTTTTATTAATGTAACAATTTTTATTTCCGTACATTTCTATTATAATTACATTTTTATTTTATTTTATTAATTACTTTTGACAATAATAATTTTTATTTATAATTTTTATTATTTATTAATTATATTTAATATTGAGTTTAAATAAATAGTAATATACAACATTAATTATTAAAATGAGAAAAAATAAATAAAAATTTAAAATATTATTTGCGACGACAAATGTGGTCGCAAAAAATCTAAGCCACGTCAGCTAATTCTCCATCTTTTACGATGACTTAATTCAAAAAATGCCGTCGCAAATACTCAATGTCATGTCATCTTTCGACGAAATAATTGCAGCGACACATTTGCGACGATTGTCGTTGTAAATATAATTGCGACGACTGCTTGTCGTCGCAAAAATTATTTTTGCGACGAATCAATTATAGCGACAGGTTTGTGACGACAAGTGGTCGCTAAAAATGTATTTGCAACGACTTTGTCTTTTTTACAACGACTTTTTGTGATCGCTAATAGCCATGTTTCTTACAGTGATAACATGTATAAAAAAGATATTAGGATATGTACAAGGTTATTATTCTTTCTGGATAAAGAATATTTATGAGGAATTCTATTTTGAAGAGATATATAGCATGTTTAAATTTTTATGAGATGACATTGGTTTTCTTTAGTATATAAAAGAAATGTGATATGAGTTGTGATCGGTGAAACCGATCCAGATATTAGATAGAGAAACCTGAAACTAAAGGAATAAGAGATCGAATTTGTAAAAGTATTGTGGTGTAATCATCAAATCGAGAAGGTGACATGAGAACGTGAGTATGATATGGGAATAAGATATTCAAACTAAAATACTAAAACTTCATTAACATCTTAAGCCTTATAAAACTCTCTTTACAATGTTACTTCTAGCGTTTCATCGTCAATGCTCAAATCATTGAATTCCTAATGCGTCCCATACATTCCTAAGGCAAAAAAGTTATATATTTTTTCATTTATAAGACAGTTAAGTTGCCTTACTAAGACATAATATGCAACACTATAAGCAATAAAAAGTCCTTTCTTAAAGGGTAAATTTCATTCTATGTTTAAATAATACAAGCTCTAACATAGCCATAAATGATCACCAAATATAAAGGTATTTGATTACATACAAAGACTTCATAACAATATTAAAAGCAATAAAAAGTACATTAATAATTTCAATTATGTTAAATTTTTGACATCTAAAATTTTAAGTAATTTTAGTTTTCCTTTTTTTAAGCGAATATTAATGTACTATTGTCACCTTATACATAATTGGTTCTTTTTTTAATACTAATTTTAATACGTACGATGCACGTACTTAGTTAGAATTGAGGTTCTTATAATGTAAATTACAAACAATAATAAATAAGAAAAAAATAGATGAAAATTTTTACATGGAGATAAAAAAAAGAGTATATATTAAGCAGTCGTATGCTTGTCCTAATGAAGATTGCACACCTAACTCCACTACAAAATGTAGAGTTTGAATTCTCCACACATAATCTTTTCTTTTTTAAAAAAAGTATACGTTAATAGTATTTTAAGTGAAAATGTTATGTTTAATTATAAAAAATACATGAAACATTCTTAATTATGAGATAATAAAGTAAAAAATAAATAAATAAAGGAGTTGAAACTTTTTATTAAAAAGAGTAAAACACCTAAAACTTATCATTATGAAAATCATCGTAAGATGAGCATAAATTATAAAATGATAAAGAAAAAAAATAAATGAGTTAAAAATTAAAAAATGAAATAAAAAATAAAGCACTTAAAACTCACTGTTTAGAACTACCATATGATGAACAACAACCAAATATCTACTTTTTAATTTACTTAGTATTAGGATTAGGATTCAACACGTATGGAAAACAAGAGAAATAAATAAATTTTTTTCTTAAAAATAAAGTACCGAAAAGAGAGAGGGAAAAAAAAGAAGCATCAAAATGGTGCATAAACGACTATAGAAAATGAACAGTATAATTTTCACCCACTATTTTTATATTTAGCATTTACTATTTAGATAAGATATGATTTAACATTGAGATTATGATAAAAAAGTGAAAAAAGGTAATATATGATGGTCCATAATATAGGTTATCTACTAATGGTGGAGATCAGTGGGTCGTATTGTTATACAAACCTCTCTCACTCAATATTTTGTAAATATGTATTTTATTTAAAAATCATCTTATGGTTTTCAAATTCCTGTAAATAAACAATTTGTTTATTATATATGTGAAATTCTAAAATTTAACTCTTAAATTCAATTTCACACATAACATAATGTTGCAAATTAATTTTGCAACTTAAATCAATTTAATCATATGAAAATAATTTTAGCACATGGTTCTTATTTTATTTTTCCAAAACTCTTTTAAATAAATAAAATAATGCACGTGTATGCAAGGCATGTTATAAAACATATGAGTAGGCACACTATATCTATATGGCATGTTATATGTATGGACATATAATATACAATCACCAAATAAATATAAGTATAAAATATGCAATCAATTATTGAGACAAATTTGATAGGGTCTCATGGAAAAAAATATAAATTACAACCATATCGAACGAATAATTATTACAACCAAATTGAATAAATAAATAATTACAATAGTTATTTTTTCCGTTACATCAACGGGTCTTCTATTCAAATTCTTTATTTTTCAGGTCTTCAATATTCGTCATCTTCGGGCTGGGTAGCTTCTTTTTGGGTCCGGAACACTTATGGAAAGAATTTTGGTTTCAAAAAATCTAGCAGGCCCTAGCCTGTTGTTGCTTGCGGGGGGGACAAACTATCTGCCCCTAGAGCGCGCTCAGCAATCGCGCACATTGGCGCACGCTGTGTGCGCCTGCCCTGCTAGGCCTGCGCGCGCAGCAGCAATGCAAGGAGTGGCACACTACCGTGCTCGCAGGGGCGCACAATCAGCGCCTGCAAGGTTGTTTTCCCGTAGTGTTTTGAGGTTGCTTGTCCGGTTAGGGCTTCACAGTTTTGTTTCTCTCCGGATCCTTGAATCTTGTAGCTTGTGATTCCTAACCCTAAACTAGCCGAATCCTAGAATTACATGAATTCTAATTCCCGAATAAAATTACAAATAATTTAATGAACGAATATAACCTATCCATGGAACCATATAATTAACGATCAAATCCATCATCCTTACATTCATCAACATGAATAAATATAAACATCCATAAATAAATGCAAGTGCCTACCCATCACATACATACAAATTAAATATCACATATTTAATACAATATTGATTATCGCATAATCGAAGCATAAATTAATATAGTCTATAGACTGCTTTGATACCAATTGCTGGTTTTCGAAACGATTTCGGATGCGGAAGTGTGTATCTAGTGGGTTGTGTATAATAAAAAGTTTTCACAAAACTTTAAGATACTCTATAGATTACATTAATTTATAGACGAATAAATTAATCAAATTAATTTATTTACCTAGTGAATGATTAGGTAGATAACTTATGTTCTTTGACTACGAACGTTCCTCACTCCAAGCTAGTTTAGAATACCTGAATCTTTCTCGTCAATTCCTTAAATATAAAAGACGTGTGTGTGGGCGCACCTAAAACAAAACAGGATTACTAAGGCCTCGTTCACTTCGCAGATTCGAGTTTTTAATTCGAGTTGAGATGTGACATTTTCTGAGAATTTTTTACTGTAGCAGAAAAAGTTAGATGTGACATTTTCTAAGAGTTTTTTACTGTAGAAATCTAAAACTGAAAACTCGAATCGGTGAAATGAACGAGGCATAAATAAACACTCAAGTTTTTCACGAATACCAACACATGCACAACGTGGAATTTGGGAGAGAATTTTTCCTTTTCTCACTCTATAAAATTCGGCCACCTATCCTAGAGAGAACAAAAAATTGTGTTCTCCAATTTTCTGCAATCTCCTATTTATAGAGTAGTAGTCAGACTCCCAGAATAAGTTTAAAATTTATCTCCAAGATAAATCTTGATAATTATCTCCCACTTCTAATTGATTTTAGAAACAAAAATTACTTTCTACCTTATCCTATATGGCCGGCCACCACAGGGAGATTCCTCCCTGTGGTAGGCGTAGATAGCAGGTAGGGAAGGAGGCAAAATTCTCCTTTATCCCGCAGTCCAATTTTAACTCAAATTCAAATTCCAATTTAAGTTAAAACTTAAATTTAATTCGAATTTCAATTGGACAACTTAGAGAGCAAACTACTGAATCCTAGAATTCACACTCTGATGGGTGTATACACCATGTGGATACCTCCACATGTGTGTTTCAGAATTTATAATTAATTCTCAATTAATTATCCTTGAGCATTTTTATTTAGAATTCTATAATTCTAAAATTCTTATTTTACTCTTAGTGTCTTGTATGATTACAAGGACGACGTAGGGATTCATGGACCTATAATTATGAGCTCTAATAAAATTAATAATTAATTAAAACTCTTTAATTAATTAATTAATTCTAAAAGTTACTCTACTATATACTTGGAATTGCACTCTCGTAATTATAGATATAAATTCTTATAAACTATGAAGTGTCCATTTGATATAGTCATTACATATAGATAAATCATTCATAAATAATTCATAATTAGAGCTAGGTGAAATGCGTTAACCTCTCTAATTACATATTTATCCTTGAGTATCATTGATTCTCTAATGGATTGTTATTCATAAAACAAATTGATAAATTAAAACTCCTACTAATCCAAGTACCGAATCAACCATCAAGTGAATTATTTATCTACTTCTTTCTCATGAAGGAATGGATTCCATCTTGTATAATAACATTTCCAGCTGCTCACTTCATCATGTCTCCAAAATACAAGAAATATGATTCAACATCTCGAAATCCATACCGAGTAAATTAAAAGACACAAATCCATAAATAAGAGTCTGCTAATAACTCAAGATTAATATCATTCTATATAAAACCATCGGTAGACTTAATTAGAATTTATATACTTAACGAAAATTATCAAAAATTCATATTGTGTTGTATTCCGGTTCCACACAATCTCATTATGCGTAATACACTAATTCAATATCTCACTATATTAACAGTGCGGATAACACAATTCTATTCTAAAATGAGAATGAAATGTATTAGTAATATTTTAATTAAAAATTCTAAACTTTAATTAAATTCATTACTAACATCATTTTGATTATTATCTTTAAATATTATCCTCTCGCATATAACACTTATATATAATATTTAAGATCACATAAATAATTATGAAATTTTCAGTGATATTCATAAAATATTTATTAATATATGTACAAAAAATAATGAATGAACTCTTTTATTAAATAAATAATAAATATATTATTACATCTCATGCTTTTAGGACATTATTTTTAACAAAAGTTGAGATTGAAAGTTTAAGAAATCTATGAGAAATAAAGAGAGAGCACGATAAAGTTGAACCGGAGAAAAAAATGATAGAGGAAAATAAAAGAAAAAAGTAAGAGAATATTAAGGGTGAGAGATTAGGCATCGTTCACTTCGCGAATTCGAGTTGAGATGTGACATTTTGTGAGAACTTTTCACTGCAGCAGAAATAATTAGATGTGATATTTTTTGAGAGCTTTTTACTGTAAAAACTTAAAATTGAAAACTCAAATCGGTAAAATGAACGAGACCGACATGATAGATAAATAAAATTAAAAACGAAGGAAGGGAAAAAAGAAGTGAAGCACGGAAAAAACTGTTAATGCATAATTTGTTAATTATAATGGTAGACAAGCAGAGGAAAAAAAAATGAATAAGAAAAAGTAAAACACAAAAATGATGCAGTTGAAAGAAATTTCAAGCGGTTTTGATGGTAAGAGACTATAATAACAGGAAAGAAAAGGAAAAAGGTAAAAAAAAAATAAGAGCACCGAAATAGTGATGAATAAAAAAAATATAAAACACGAAAACAATAGAGTTAAAATAGAAAACAAAACTAAGCAAATTTAAAAGAAAAAATGAATGAAGCCAAAAAGAAAGAAAGGAAAGAAAAAAGTAAAACACTAAAAGAGAAAAAATAAAAAAGATAAGGCATCATTTGTAAAATACAATAGTAAATAAATAGAGAAAAAAAAAGAACGAGTAAAACATGAAACCATTAAAGTAAAAAAGAAATAAGGATTTAAGTGTTTTAGGGCTCGTTCTTTTAGAGTTTAATTTAAGTATAATTCTTAAGTTAAATTTGAGTTATAACTTGAGTTGAACTTGTGGTCTCGTTCATTTCGTTGATTCGAGTTTAGAATTCGAGTTTTGCTACAGTAAAAAGCTCTCACAAACAGTCACATCTAACTTTTTTGCTACAGTAAAAAGCTCTCACATAAAATCACATCTCAACTCGAATTAAAAATTTGAATTAGCGAACTGAACGGTTTGATATTTGGTTGTGTACATTTGAGTTATGGTTTGAGATAAGAATCTTTTTGAGTTTGTGTTTGAGTGAGTTAAAACTTGAATTTGTATTTAGATAGTATTTTAATAAAAACTCAATGCTGATAAAAAATTTTAATAGGGTATATGGGTCGGGTTTTATTCGTCTTTTCGTTATCAACGCATAGGAAAAAAATCATCTCAATCAGAATTAAAACGAAAAAGTTATAGCATTTTTAAGAATAGAAAAAATACTGTTAATTAATTTGAGTTCGAGTTTCTAAACTCGAGTTGAAGGTCCGGCCTCGTTCGTTTCGCTGATTCGAGTTTAGAATTCAAGTTGAGATGTGATTGTATGTGAGAGCTTTTTACTGTAACAAAAAAGTTAGATGTGATTGTTTATGATAGCTTTTTACTGTAACAAAACTCGAATTTTAAACTTGAATCAGCAAAATGAACGAGACAACTCGAGTTTTAGTTTTAAACTCGAGTTTAAACTCAAATTTAAACTCGAGTTTAAACTTAAAAAAATATGAATTCGAATAAAATTATAACTCAGTTATATTTTTTAAAATTTTTCGCTCAAAAAATGAGCTTTAACTTTTAAGGATAAGAAATTAGAGTAGATAAATGGATAAAAAAAGGTGAAAGAAATATAAAGTAAAACAAAGAAAAAGAAAGAAAGAAAAAAAGGGGTACAAAACAATATAAAAGGAAAAAAAAAAAGGTAAAAGGTTAAGGGGAAAAAAAAAAAAAGCCCAACCGCACCAAAACGTGCGGTTTGGACGACGGAGTGAACAGGAGCTTCTTTTCTACTCTTTTATTACAGTAGCAGTGTTAGGAGTTAGGATTTATTATAGTTAGGAAATTCTGCAATTTTCTCTCTGTCTCTCTCTGTTTTTTGTTTTTTTTTTTCAATCGAGAAAGTTGAACATTTTCCAACTTTCCATCCATTATCCACTGGAAAAAAGAAAAGAAAAAAGAGTCCTCACTTTCAGTCCTTGGAGACTTCTTTGACCCTGGCAATGACACGTGTAAGAAACCCATTCAAATATCTGCCACCTCATCACTCTCTCCAACCCCAGATATTTCCCACGTCGACCGCCAAAACTTCGCCTCCTTCCAAAATTCCCTCACCGCTCACACTTTCCCAAATATACCCTCCATTCACACCCCAAATTTCCTTCAAAATAGCCGTGTGACTCAAGTAATTTTTCAATAATCTAGCCCCGGTTTGGTAACTCAATCACTTTACCCGCGTTTATAATGAAATCAAAAGAATCCCAAATATACCCTCCATTCACACCCCAAATTTCCTTCAAAATAGCCGTATGACTCAAGTAATTTTTCAATAATCTAGCCCCGGTTTGGTAACTCAAGCACTTTACCCGCGTTTATAATGAAATCAAAAGAACTCTCCAGAAGACTCCCGATATTTTCCTTCTCTTTCCTGCCACTTCTCAGATTTTCCTCAATTTTCCCGAACTTTCTTTCCAATTCATATATATAAGAATCTCAAATATCTCTCTCTGAAATCAAACCCGAGTTCTGAAATATCAAAGCTCAATTAACACACACTTACTACTATTTTCAACTTTTTTGTTTCACTGTAAATTTTCGAGCTTTTCTAAAGCGCTTATATGGCGACCAAGTCAGAGAAAGCCATAGGCATCGATCTGGGGACGACGTACAGCTGCGTCGGCGCGTGGGTAAATGACCGCGTCGAGATCATCCCGAACGACCAGGGCAACCGCACCACGCCGTCCTACGTGGCGTTTACCGACACCGAGCGGCTGATCGGCGACGCCGCGAAGAACCAGGTCGCTATGAACCCTCAGAACACTGTCTTTGACGCGAAGCGCCTCATCGGCCGGCGATTCTCCGATCCGTCCGTGCAGGCCGATATGAAGCTCTGGCCTTTCAAGGTCATCCCCGGCCCCGGCGGCAAGCCGATGATCGTCGTGACCTACAAGGGAGAAGAGAAGCAATTCTCGCCGGAGGAGATCTCTTCCATGGTTTTGATAAAAATGAGGGAAATCGCCGAGGCGTTCCTCGGTCAGCAGATAAAAAACGCCGTCGTAACGGTTCCGGCCTATTTCAACGACTCGCAGAGACAGGCGACGAAGGACGCCGGAGTGATCGCCGGACTGAACGTGATGCGGATCATCAACGAGCCAACCGCGGCCGCGATTGCTTACGGACTCGACAAGAAGGCGTCGAGAAAGGGAGAACAGACGGTGCTGATCTTCGATCTCGGCGGTGGAACCTTCGACGTCTCGTTGCTGACGATCGAGGAGGGGATTTTCGAGGTCAAGGCCACCGCCGGTGATACGCATCTCGGCGGAGAGGATTTCGACAACAGAATGGTGAATCACTTCGTAGCAGAGTTTCGGAGGAAGCACAAGAAGGATATGAGCGGGAACGCCAGGGCTTTGAGGAGATTAAGAACGGCCTGCGAGAGGGCGAAGAGGGCACTCTCGTCGACGACGCAGACGACAATCGAGATCGACTCTCTCTATGAAGGAATCGATTTCTACGCGACGATCACGAGGGCAAGGTTGGAGGAGTTGTGTATGGATTTGTTCAGGAAATGTATGGAGCCGGTGGAGAAATGCCTAAGGGATGCGAAAATCGACAAGAGCCAAGTCGATGAGGTCGTCCTCGTCGGCGGATCGACGAGAATCCCCAAAGTTCAGCAACTTCTGCAGGATTTCTTCAACGGCAAGGAGCTCTGCAAGAGCATCAATCCCGACGAGGCCGTCGCGTACGGTGCCGCCGTCCAGGCGGCAATTCTCAGCGGCGAAGGGAACGAGAAGGTCCAGGATCTCCTCTTGCTCGATGTGACTCCTCTCAGCCTCGGGCTCGAAACCGCCGGCGGAGTAATGACGGTGCTGATTCCTCGCAACACGACGATTCCGACGAAGAAGGAGCAGATTTTCTCGACCTACTCGGACAATCAACCCGGAGTTTTAATCCAAGTCTACGAAGGCGAGCGCGCGAGGACGAAGGACAATAATTTGTTGGGGAAATTCGAGCTCACCGGAATCCCGCCGGCGCCGAGAGGCGTCCCGCAGGTTAACGTCATGTTCGACATCGACGCGAACGGGATTCTGAACGTGACGGCGGAGGACAAGACGGCGGGTGTGAAGAACAAGATTACGATCACGAACGACAAGGGGAGGCTGAGCAAGGAGGACATTGAGAAGATGGTGAAGGACGCGGAGCGGTACAAGGCGGAGGACGAGGAGGTGAAGAAGAAAGTGGAAGCGAAGAATTCGCTGGAGAATTACGCCTACAATATGCGGAACACGGTGAGGGACGAGAAGTTCGCCGGGAAGTTGAGACCGGAGGACAAGGAGAAGATCGAAAAGGCGGTGGACGAGACAATAGAGTGGCTGGAGAGGAACCAGTTGGCGGAGGTGGACGAACTTGAGGACAAGGTTAAGGAGTTGGAGAGTGTTTGTAATCCGATAATTGCGAAGATGTACCAGAGTAGTGGTGCTGGTGGGGATGTGCCGATGGGTGATGACTATGGCGGCGGCGCTGGTGGTGGTGGCTCCGGCGCGTCGGGAGCTGGGCCCAAGATTGAGGAGGTTGATTAGTTTTTTTTTTGTGTGGTTAGTGTCGTTTTTGGGGAGACTAGAAAGTGGCTTCTTTTGTTGTTGTCGTTTTGGTTTAGTCGTAAATCGTAATAGCTGCCTTGAGCGAATAATATGGGTTTGCATGTATTTGCGTTTTCTTTCTTTTTTGTTTTCTGGTGTTTATTTTTTTCTCTTTCACTAAAATGTATGTACAGTTTAGAGGTAGGCATGTAATGGAAGTTCCCAAAGCTGTTCAAATATAATCTCCTTTTGTGCAGGAAATCTGGTTAAGTTTTGTGATCAATCATTATCAGAGAACCACTGTAAAGCACAAACTAGTTTTGAGGGGGGTTGAACTTGAGGGAGACAGGAGACAAGACTCTTTGTCTTTTTATTGTCGTTTTTGCGTCCTTCTTAAACCGCTTGAGATATGTACTGACTGTAACGCTGCTTGGTTTAACCTTTAAGCTTGTAATATCCATATATTTTTTCTTTTGGACTTAAATGTATACAAAAATCCTGTTCTAATATAAGTTCTTTCAAGTTGTTTAGACACTTTATTAGCAGAGAAGCATTGTAAATATTGAAATCTATATGACTTGCAAAGAACCAACATGATTTGCTAGCTTAACTTTTGAAACTAGACTTTGATTTTTGGGTCCGAAAATCTCAAGTGGAAATCGAAAAAAATTTGGAATTAAGAAGGAAACAAGTCTCATGCCTCCTGCCTATTGGAAATCAGTGTGGTTGATGTACTCTTTTCTCAGTTGGGCCAATTGAGGCCCATTTACTTATATAGGCCCTCTACCCAATATGACTACTCTCTCTCTCTCACTTCCTCATTGTCTCAAAATTTGTGGATAAGAAGAAATTTTGCAATAATGCGCCAAACTCTCCGGCACTACACTCGTTAGTAGTAGAGCTCTCCCAACACCATGGCTGGTATCACCACCAGCTGCTCACTAAAACCGGTGCCATGCCGTAAAACGACGCCGTCTCCGCTCACTCTCTCCTCCTCCGACTCCAAATTCTTCAGTTTCCGTGTACGTGACCCTAACTTCAACTCTCTCGTCTCTCTCTCCTCGACTCTCGCCACCACTCCAATCAACTCCCGCTACGGAGGCGGCGGCGGCGGCGGCTCTCGGTACTCCGGCCCTGACTCGCGGCGGTCACGGCAGAGCGACTCCGAAGACGAACAGGCTCTTGATTTATCCACTATCAGGTTAATCAAATTCAATTGATTTGTTATTATCGTTTTTCTTCTCTCTGAGATGATGAAAAATTGAAATTGAAGCGTGGTTCCGTGGTGGATGATTTGAAATAGGTCAGATTCCGTCAGGCTTATCGATGAGCAGCAGAATATGGTTAGTCTTTGTGTGTGTGTTTATATATATATATGTGTATGTATATATTTCCGCTTGTAATTTGGGAATGAGTAAAATTTTGTTTATGTTAATGTAGGTAGGAGTAGTGTCTAAAGCTGAGGCTCTTCGGATGGCAGAGGGTGTTGAGCTTGATCTTGTACGTACTTCTGCTTCCTCTTAAACTAGATGTTTTCTCGCTTTCGAGTTCCAATAGTTCAATTTGCAGCTTTTAGCTTAAGAATTTGGAAGTTGGCAAATGGACTGTTGCGAATTCAGTATCGTTTTTCTTCTTGTTTGATTTTGGCTTGATTGCGCCTTTTTTTTTTTTTCTTTATTGTTTACCAAGTTGTCAATGGACTGTTATGTTAATTAATTTTTTTTTTCTTTGTGCGAACCTTTGAGTTTGGGATTGTTGGAGAATCATATGCAATGAAAATGAAATAAATGCATGCTCACATGCTTAGCTTTGCGGTAATTCACAATCAATGAGAAAAGAAAGGGCAGTGTTTTCCTTTCCTACCTATGTACAAAATCAGAAATGATAATTTAGTGAGACCCATGTAATGTTGGGAATTGGAAATGCCAATCCTAATTCCCCTAGTATTGATCACTGGTTAATTGGAGTGCCATATACTTATATGTCCTTATCAAGATTCAAGCCATTGATTTTTTAGTTATGCACAAGGACATCTTAGGGGCTGTTCTTTTGCCGTTTTTGAGTTAGGTGATTTGAGTGTAGATTTTGAGTTGAGTTTGAGTTATAACTTGAGTTGAAGTTATAACTTGAGTTTGTATTTGGTTGTGTACATTTGAGTTATGGTTTGAGATAATGATCTTTTTGAGTTTGTGTTTGAGTGAATCAAAACTTGAATTTGTATTTAGATAGTATTTTAATAAAAACTCAATGCTGATGAAAAATTTTAATAGGGTATATGGGTGGGATTTTATTCGTCTTTTCGTTGTCAACGCATAGAAAAAAAATTCATCTCAATTAGAATTAAAACGAAAAAGTTATAGCATTTTTAATAATAGAAAAAATACTGTTTATTAATTTGAGTTTGAGTTTTTGAACTCGAATTGAAGGGGAAACTTGAACTCGAGTTTTAGTCCCAAACTCGAGTTCAAACTCGAGTTCAAACTTAAAAAAACATGAACTCGAATAAAGTTGTAACCCGAGTTGCTTTTTTTGAGTATTTAACTCAAAAATGGGGCTGCCGAATAGCCCCTTAGTAATTAAAGTGATAAGATTACTATTCCTTAGTTTAGTGAACACTAAATTGGGGATGGATTGTCTTCGATACCCCCACTTCCTAATAGATAGGTAAACCTGAAAAGGAAATCAATAATCCCCATTTTTATTCTTTTCCTTTACTTTGCAAACCCATTACTTTTCCAGGTTTTACTAGTACATTTCATTACGGTTTGGCAAACATGCCCTCAACGTTAGGTTCAAATATGATGCCTTCATCTCTAAATCGAAAAAACATCAAGAAACAAAAATGCACCCACTAACTTTATAACGCTATTGATTTCCTAAGGGAATGGGAAAACTGCAGTTGGATATTGACTACCACGATAAGATTGCGTTTGCTCTCCAATATTAGCCTTTATTTGGTCTTGGCATCATTTTCCTCTAGGCAAGTTTGTGATCCCTTATGAACATTCGTTATGGATAACATGTCCTAGGTTATTGCTCTACAGTTTTGAGTTTGGACATCTAGCAAATCTGTGGTTTACGTGTATTGTAAGTTTGACAGCATCGTTGAGGCTTACACTTAACATGTTCAATATTATCCTTTATTGTAAAAGGCGGAAGCATTCACCTTCTGCTTCTTATGGAGTATTGGAGTTAAGTATGATTTAGTTCCTTTTTTATTTGTAGACATTTATTCCTTTCTCAATGTTGCAGGTTATATTATCACCGGATGCAGATCCCCCAGTTGTCAGAATAATGGATTACAAGTATAAGTGCTTTCCCCCCCTCCCATTTACAAACGTTATTTGCTTATAGTGCATGTCTATATCTCGGTATAACGATCAACCACTTCACTTTACAATTACATGTCAGTTTCTTTTCTTTTTTTTTTTTTTTTGATAAGAACCGAAAAATTTTATTGAAAGAATAAAGAAACAAAAAGAGTACACAAAAGGGGACAAGACGTCCACCAACAGCCACAAAAGAGAAAAGCAAAACAATAAACAAACCCAGGGCCTAAACATACAAACAGAACCCCAAACTCAGTGCAAAATAATGTCCCAGTGGCCAGCCCCAAGTAAAATCTGAAAATGAGACCCCACTAAAATAGTTCGATTGAGACAACCACAATGCAACCCAATAGATTATCCTATCCCATACATGTCAGTTTCATATATTACATGTCAGTAATGTCAGTTTCTTATGAAAAGGAAAGACAATGGTTGTGTGTTCTGAGCTTGTGGGTGTGGATTTTCATGTTCTATCATCCATGATCCAATTGGTCAATGTATTGAGTGTCCGTTGGTGCGAATTGTTATGTTGTCTCATTCACGTTCTCATTGGTCGATATGTTTGGCAGTAAATCTCGAAATAGAATAATGGATTATCTCTGCTTGTAAAATGTAGACAAGTATAAGTGCTTACACAGAAACACTGTGGTCAATGTATTGAGTGTCCGTTGGTGCGAATTGTTATGTTGTCTCATTCACATTCTCATTGGTCGATATGTTTGGCAGTAAATCTCGAAATAGAACAATGGATTATCTCTGCTTGTAAAATGTAGACAAGTATAAGTGCTTACACAGAAACACTGTGCGGTCTACCTATGAGTAATCAAAGACCTTAATATCTACTCCTTTTATGCTTTTCAGTAAATATAGATATGAACAGCAGAAGAAGAAACGAGGACAACAAAAGAAAAGTGCTGGTGAATATCTTCTTTGTTAAGAGTCTTTGTTTTATGATTCATGCAATGTTCTCAGTTATGGGGAAAGTTACTGACCACATTGTGCTGTTAAATGTCAGCAACTCGCATGGATTTGAAGGAGCTAAAAATGGGGTATAATCCTTGGTTTCTTTGTTTCTTTTCTCTTTGTTATACAAAGCTCTAGTTTAATTTTTAAATATTTTTCTTTGATCTGCTTATTGGTACAGCAACTCGCATGGATTTGAAGGAGCTAAAAATGGGGTATAATCCTTGGTTTCTTTGTTTCTTTTCTCTTTGTTGTACAAAGCTCTAGTTTAATTTTTAAATATTTTTCTTTGATCTGCTTATTGGTGTGTAACACCCTTAATCTAGCTGGTTAATTATAAGCTTTAGTCATATTGCGCTAGATTGGAAAAATGTTAATATTCTAAAATGAAAGGATAGTAGAAAAGTACAAAACAACAGAGTATTTTCATTCAGTATATATATAATGCTGTTATCACCATAAACTTGTAATCTTGAATATCAACAAATTAGGCCATACAAATACTAGTGTTTTAGTGATGCAGCTTGAGTTGCTGCTTACCTTGCCTTCTTTATTTATACAAAAAGGGTGGAGGATAATAAGTGATAAAAGGTTTACTAAACTCGTGGTTTTAAGGATATAAAAAGTTCCTTGTGACATTGCACGCAAACAAAAATGCACATGCGTATTGCAAGAGGTGATTTGTTATTATATAGCTCAAAAGATGTTGCCCCTATAACGAAAGAACTTGTATTGTTGGGTAAAGCGTGTGTTTAGGATTCAGTGCAAAAGCAGGAGGAGGGAGGGGTGGGGGGATGGGTGGGGTGGTATACTGAGTTTGGCTATAAGGCATGTGGTGCTACTCTTTTCCATTGTGCTCTTTTCTTGGTACTACTCTTTTGCATTGTGCTCTTTCCTTTTATTGGTTTATTAACTTCCCTAGATTATTATTTCTTTCAAATTCATGGAACGATGGGATTCTCTTTTCTTTTCTATTGTTTTGCTTAGACATATTTTATATTTCTTCTAATTGCTCAACTCTCTTTTCAGTTACAATATTGACCAGCATGATTATTCTGTGCGTTTGAAATCTGCCCAAAAGTTTTTGAAAGACGGTGACAAGGTTTAGTTTAGTTTTGTTTTTGTTTTTTGTTTTTTGTTTTGCTTTTGTTTTTTATTTTTTAAAAAATTTTGAGCTGTCAACATTTTCCTACTTTTTCTTACTCTTATTGTCTATTGAGATCTTTGTTCAAACTTCTGCAGGTTAAGGTTGTAGTGAACTTGAAAGGTCGTGAAAATGAGTTCCGGAATATTGCTATTGAGCTTATCAAACGTTTCCAGAATGATGTCGGGGAGGTACTTCTATACGTTTGAATTTACTATTAATAACGTCTAGATTGACTTGTTAATTTTGGATAGACTTCTCGAAACCTTAATGTTCATTTGTGCAATTGGCGATCAAATTTATGGACTCGAAAAACCTCTTGGTCCTATAGCGGGAAAAATTTTACTCTCCAACAAAGGGATGATTTAAGTAAACGGAGTTTTGTTATTAGTATACAATATACTTGTATCAACATTTTTCCATGACTTAGTTCAACATCTGCGGTTCATTTCAAGTGCGTGTCAGCTCGGTTTGATACGCTTATATTTTTTTATTTTATTTTATTTTATTTTTGTTTTTATTATTATGTTGTAAATGTTTTGTCAATGCATGCATGAACTTCTGGTTAAATACTACTTTTTGCATGAACTTCGAGCCCCGTTCATTGCTGTTGTTTGCAGCTTGCAACGGAGGAATCCAAAAACTTCAGGGACAGGAACATGTCCATAGTCTTGGTTCCCAACAAGGCTGTTCTACAGAAGGGTCAAGAACCCGCAAAGAAAAAAGATAAGTCAGAAGCAGTAAATGAAGTATCGGCTAGTATCTGAAGGCGCTCGTGCATGTTTGTTAAGAGTAAAAACTGGGCTATTCTATTTGTATTCTTTAACAACGTTGGGGGATATTGGAAGGTTATTTATGTACAGCGCTGGTGTGATACCCGGTTGAGAATATATATTCTCTAGATTTTGATGGAAGCTGTCCTTTCAATTTGAATTATTCCATTATGGACTTTAAGGCCATAGTTGTAAAAAAGAAGTGTTACAGCTTATATTGAAGCAAAATATTTTGTGATCACTGACCGGGCTCAATTAACCAGGACATGCAGAGCTATCATCATAAGCTTATAGTTAAAAGAACATTCTCAAGATATCTACAGTTTTGTGTCACTATCCAGATCTCCCTACAAATTTTTTACACTTCGGTCTGATTTTTATTTTTATTTTTATTTTTATTTTTGGTGACCTTTTCGATGATAAGATGGTTTTTCCTAAACACTTTTGCCGTGTTTGGAATTGTTCTTGTTTTTATTTTTCACGTTTTTCAAGAATAAAAAAATAAAAACGATTTTAAAACGGCGTTTTTGACACAATTAAAGATAAAAAATAGAAATAAAAATGATTTTTTGGTTTAGTGTAAAATGAGAGAAAAATGAAAAATGATTTTTAGTTATTTTTCATTTTTTGTTTTCGTTTTATCCTCTCTCGAGTAGAGAGAAAGAGAAAGATATTAATGGAATTTTTCATACTGAAAATAATCTCTTGATAAAATTATCAAACGTATTTTTAAAAATAATTTCTGTCTGAGATTGAAAACGTTTTAATTTCTATTTGCATACAAAAAATAAAATTATTTTAGGACGAATTCCAAACGCACTCTTTGTTTTTTGTTTTTTTTCCTCCTACTATGCTATGTGGGCGCTCACTCCAGTTTTTTAGCTCACTCCAGTTTTTTAGCTTGTGGCAAACAACCGTGGAAGGTATAACATATGGCAGGAAATCATTGTTTTTACTGCCAACCTCTTCTTACATGTGCTTGTTATAGTTTGCTGGTTATAAGAAGGGAGATTATATATTTATGTTTGTATATATATGTGTGTGTGTGTGTGTTTTACTAGGAGTAGGACAGAAATAGCTGCCTTTAGATGGAGAGTCTTCAACTCACTTACCTAACGACGTGAACTTGGCTTAGCTTCTAAGTTCTTGCAGTTCAAGCATGCCTTTTAATTATTTTTTTGTTTTTGCAGTACACAGAAACTGTTTAACTACTGGAAAATCAGTAACCAATTGGGTTTGTGCTATTTTAAGCAATTTGGTTTGGCAGGCCGTAGACCATCATCAGATGGCTACTTCTGAGACACATCTGATTGTTGCCTATTTCTCTTTGCCTTTTCTTCTATGTAATGTGACCGTGAAGGAATTCTTTCTAGGTTCAGTAGTTGTTGTTATTATATTTTTATTTATTTTTTTTCAAGGACTTTCTAGGTTAAGTTTTAAGACGTCACCGTTTTGGTAAACATGCCACCGTGGAAGAAATTCAAAGGCCAAATTATGTTGAGTCTATTGGGGAATGTCCATCCCTTTCTGTTGATAAATCATGTCTCATAAAAGATACTGCAATGACTAAGACTAGTTGCACTTCATTTGGAGCAGCCCATCTTGAGTTACGGAACAAAACCATGATTGCTTCAAAATTTGCTTAAAAAAAGAACATAATTTTAAGCATTATAAATCAATGGATTCGTTTGGTATGAGAATTCAAATTAAGGTGATTCTAATCATAATTCTAAAATCAGAATTACGATTCATGATTTTGGGTTCAAATTATGAATCAGAATCAGGGATTTGAATAACCTTAAATCAAGAAGATGGGTGGTTTTAGAATCATGATTTGAACTAGTTTAAAACATCACATCAGATTCCGAATCATCCAAACTAAACACTGATTCTGAATCATGATTCAAAACTATAATTCTGGATCCATCTACCAAACGCAGTGGAAAGTACTCGTGCTCACTAAAATGAAACCATTGAAATTACCTTAAATCAAAAACTGCTCTTTTATACAAATTTGACTCATTATAAAAGAATGTTATATTTTTTTTCTCATAAGCATTTTAGTAATTAAGATGAACTTGAACTAAGACAGGTGAAAAGAAAAATGATGGAGTGGTATAATTTAGTTTTGTTGCTGAAAATGGAAATTATGCAGTTAAGTTCTTGATAGTTTATACTCATATAGTTGGCTAGAGTTCTATATATTTCTGAGCATATTTGTAGTCCAACTTTTATTTAGATTACTGAAAATTGCATAATGGATTTATATGATCAGTTGGACCGATTTGCATTTAAAAGAAAAAAGAGAAACTGTGAAGATTTTTGTTGGACTTGTAATTCCGAAAGAATATTATGCAGTTAAGTTCTTGATAGTTTATACTCATATAGTTGGCTAGAGTGCTATATATTTCTGAGCATATTTGTAGTCCAACTTTTATTTAGATTACTGTAAATTGCATAATGGATTTATATGATCAGTTGGACCGATTTGCATTTAAAAGAAAAAAGAGAAACTGTGAAGCTTTTTGTTGGACTTGTAATTCCGAAAGAAATGATCATCCTAGAGTACATGACAATGTTAATTTTTCACTCATGGGCAAAAAAAAGTTTTCCTCATAATTAAACATTCTCAAACCAATCATCGGCAACGCATTTGATTCAGGGTTATCCAAATTTTACGCTATTATTGAATTACTCACCAAAATTCAATTGTCTAAACATATCACCATCAATATGAACACAATAACATACTAATGCGAGACTAACACGTTGCAACAACCTAAAAACACAAAATATCAGCATGAGAAAATGTGTCGCTCTCTCTTTTATTGGCACTTTTAACAAAAATTAGACGAGGAAAAACTAACAGTGAATGGCTGAAACGAAACGCTACCACAAAAATAAATGAAAGATTATTTTTAATCCGAAAAATGGCCTTAAATGCATACAATTATCAATAAATTTACTCGGTAAATATTAAATAATGTATTTATGGTTATTAATTCTCTTAAAACTCTAAAAATTCAGCCATTCTTTTTAATACGTCCCTAAAAGTGGTAAATTCTCTAAATCACCCCATAATTAACAAACAAATGAAAACAAAAAATTGTAAGAAAAACGACATAAAAAACTAAGGTGGTCGTTGAAAAAAGCTGCCGAGAGAGAGAGAGAGAGAGAGAGAGAGAGAAGGTATAGCTGAAGAAAGAATGATCCGTATGCACATGAAGAATAATATGGTAGTTGAAGGAAATAGCTAGCTGAAGCTTAACTTCAAGGCAATGGGGACCTTGCAACCAACTACACCACCCTCCCTGATCTTCTCTTCCTTACGTGGGCTCATTAGGTGACACACCTTCCAAACACCAACAAAACCCTTCTCTCTTATTCCCTAGCCCTTCCGTTCTTAAAGAAACAACTTCCCCCCCTCTCTCTCTCTCTCTCTCTCTCACTCATTCACCCTCTCTCACGTACGTTCTACTCGAATATCGCCGCGCCAATGGAAGCCAGCGCCGGGCTTGTCGCCGGATCTCACAACCGGAATGAACTTGTCGTCATTCATGGCCATGAAGAGGTACTAGTTGTTGTTCTATACTGCTATTTCATCTCTATTCCTCACCATTAGCATTAATATTGAATGAAAAATATGAAAAGTGATCATATAGTATTACGTGACATGGTTTATTCTATTTAATTAGTGACACTACCTAGCTATATTTTTGTTTAAGTTTTTGTACGTAAGTCATGTGTTATTAAAATTATTATTTTTGCATGTGAGACTAATGATAATGAATTAATGTGTTGGTGGGGTAATATTAATTGGTTATATTTTGCTTTTGGTGCAGCCCAAAACGTTGAGGAACTTGGATGGTCAAGTGTGTGAGATATGCGGTGACCAGGTGGGACTGACGGTGGATGGGGAGTTGTTTGTGGCTTGCAATGAATGTGGTTTTCCTGTTTGCCGTCCCTGCTATGAGTATGAGAGAAGAGAAGGCAGCCAAAATTGCCCTCAGTGCAAAACCAGATTCAAGCGTCTCAAAGGTACTACTACTTCATTATACAATCCAAATATATATGTATATGCATGTCTATATCTGCAGTGATAAAATGCTAAATATATATGACCGACCATAATAATAATAATAATAATATGTGATCTTGTCTAATAATATATGTGATTTATAGTCCAATATTAAAAAAAAAATGTTCTGATCATATGAAATACATATATAGCATGCATTTTTATTGTATGTATTTTTGTATGAAAAAAAACACCAAGAAAAGGAAAACCCATTTTGGCTTTTGGCATTAGACCGTGATTATAGATTTAGACATGTAGATTTTATCATCTTTTTTTCCCCCCCTTCTTTTTTGGTGATTGGTAATTTATAAGGGAGTCCAAGGGTGGAAGGAGATGACGATGAAGAAGGTGTCGATGATATTGAGCATGAGTTCAAGGCCATCGAGGATGAGAAGAAAAAGCAAGAGCATGTTGTGGACGCCATGCTTCATGGGAAGATGAGCTATGGAAGAGGCCCTGAAGATGATGAGAATTCTCAATTTCCACCAGTTATTGCTGGTGTAAGAAGCAGACAGGTACTAATTATAATAATTAAAAAAATATATTTATTTTCATTTTACCCCTAATCAAATAGTATTGGTTGAATTTTTATACAAACTTACACTTCTTATAGTCTATATATATATATATATGTATGCATATATAATGATTTTGCATACATGCATGCAGGTGAGCGGTGAGTTCCCATTGGCATCTCATGGTCATGGAGAGCAAGTGTTATCTTCTTCTCTGCACAAGCGAGTTCATCCCTATCCAGTTTCTGA
This sequence comes from Morus notabilis, assembly GCF_000414095.1. Taxonomy (NCBI): domain Eukaryota; kingdom Viridiplantae; phylum Streptophyta; class Magnoliopsida; order Rosales; family Moraceae; genus Morus; species Morus notabilis. Next base: position 260,034 of record NW_010358631.1, on the reverse strand, counting down.
GCCAGGTTTTAAACTTAACCTTTTCTTGCTCTTTTTCCTAATTATTAGAGCAAATGTATGATTAGCTACACTTTTTCAATATCAACAACTGAAATATATAATGAAAATTTAAGGACATGATAGACAAAGACTATTTGACTATGTTAGAAAACCATGTATTCTAAAGCATAAGATGTTAGAATTGTGCGCACACAATGATATATCATTTATCTTCTGTGATCTACTATTCTGAACTCAAGTGGAAAAAAATATTTGCAAATGTAGGAAGTGCAAGATGGGATGAGAAGAAAGAGGGGTGGAAAGATAGAATGGATGATTGGAAAATGCAGCAGGGAAATCTGGGAGCTGATCATGACGACTCAAACGATCCAGACATGGCCTTGTATGTAACAAATAATATATATATATATATATATATATATATATACACGCAATTGTGACAAACATTTTTTTCCTCTAAATGAAGTATTTTCCTTAACTAACAATTACATTGTCATATTTGAACTTATGCAGGATAGACGAAACAAGGCAGCCAATGTCAAGGAAAGTACCACTCCCATCAAGCAAGATCAATCCTTATAGGATGGTGATTATTGCCCGGTTGTTCATCTTGGCCTTGTTTCTCCGATATAGACTTTTGAACCCCGTGCACGAATCGCTTGGTCTCTGGTTAACTTCTGTGATATGTGAAATATGGTTTGCATTTTCATGGATCCTTGATCAGTTCCCCAAATGGTTCCCCATTGATCGAGAGACCTATCTCGATCGTCTCTCACTCAGGTACTAATCAATAGCCAGAAAAAAGAAAAAAGAGAGAACAAAATATCTAAAAATGGATTTTGACAAGGAGGAATAATCAGACTAGCTAGCTCCTCTTTTTTGGGGTCAGAAACAGTGTTTAATGTTTTGAATTTTCTCAACAGTTGATTCGTCTTCTCGCAGTTTCAGTCTCTATTCTGGAATTTTGAAACATGGCTAAATCATTGGTAGCAAAGTGAACCAGATGAATTAAACCCATAATAACATCTTCAACTTGCACTACCAAATTAATGTGTATTCCAACCAAACAGCTTAATTGGATTGCAAAATTTCACAACTTGTCAAATTCCACATCTTCCCAAGAAACTCAAATCTTACAAAATCTGGAGCTAAATATTGTAGGTTATTATATGTAATCCTACATGTATGCTGATCCAATATAAAACCGGTTAATGCAGGTATGAGAGGGAGGGAGAACCAAACATGCTTGCTCCAGTAGATGTCTTTGTCAGTACAGTGGATCCCATGAAGGAACCTCCTCTTGTTACAGCCAACACAGTGCTTTCTATCTTGGCAATGGACTATCCAGTTGATAAGATCTCCTGCTATATTTCTGACGATGGTGCTTCCATGTGCACCTTTGAAGCCTTATCAGAAACCGCAGAATTTGCTCGGAAATGGGTGCCTTTCTGCAAGAAATTCTCGATAGAGCCTCGAGCCCCCGAGATGTACTTTGCTGAAAAGATTGATTACCTCAAGGACAAAGTGCAGCCTACTTTTGTCAAGGAGAGGCGAGCTATGAAGGTTTGTTGTGTTAATCCAATTATCAAAGCCCATGTTTGAATCACTTGCTAGAAACCTTTTGCATAGCTAAGTTGTTGTTTTCTGGTTTCTGGCAGAGAGAGTATGAGGAGTTCAAGGTGAGGATTAATGCCCTTGTGGCCAAAGCGTCAAAGGCCCCTCCGGAAGGGTGGATTATGCAAGACGGAACTCCATGGCCTGGTAACAACACCAGGGATCATCCTGGTATGATTCAGGTGTTTCTTGGTCACAGTGGAGGACTTGACACCGAGGGAAATGAGCTTCCTCGTCTTGTTTACGTCTCTCGTGAGAAAAGGCCTGGTTTTTCACACCACAAGAAAGCCGGTGCCATGAATGCCCTGGTAGAATTTTGAAGCATTCTTTTGTCTTGATGAAAATTCCTTAAAAGCTTTATTGTGTAATCTATCATGGAAACCCCTTTCTCACAGTCTGAAAACATCTTCAGGTTCGTGTCTCTGCAGTGCTTACAAATGCTCCTTTCATGCTGAACTTGGATTGTGACCATTATGTGAACAACAGCAAGGCCGTGCGAGAGGCCATGTGTTTCTTGATGGACCCTCAGATCGGAAAGAAGGTTAGCTATGTTCAGTTCCCGCAAAGATTTGATGGTATTGATAAGAATGACCGATACGCCAACAAGAACTCAGTCTTCTTTGATGTAAGTCACTGCAAGAAACCCACAGCCTTTCATGGTACAATTTTTGTTTGTCTTTTATTCCAAGTAAATAACAATCCAATTGTCTTCCCTCCTATGCTTTGCAGATTAACATGAGGGGTCTAGATGGAATTCAAGGTCCTGTATATGTTGGTACAGGATGTGTTTTCAGAAGGCAAGCCTTGTATGGTTACAATCCTCCAAAGGGTCCTAAGCGTCCGAAGATGGTGAGCTGTGATTGCTGCCCCTGCTTTGGTCGCCGCAAGAAGCTTCCCAAGTATGCCAAGAATGAAGCAAATGGAGAAGGTGCAAGCCTACAAGGTTTGCAGAGATCTTTACCCTATTAATATTTTCCTACTTTAAAAGAGATTCCTATTTAAGTTCGAGTACAAATTTTCTCATCAGTTCACTAAAATTTATATTTGTATTCTATGTAGGAATGGACGATGACAAGGAGCTACTGATGTCCCAGATGAATTTCGAAAAGAGATTTGGACAGTCTGCAATTTTTGTGACTTCAACTCTAATGATAGAAGGTGGTGTCCCTCCTTCCACAAGTCCTGCAGCCCTGCTTAAAGAAGCAATTCATGTTATCAGTTGTGGTTACGAAGACAAAACAGAATGGGGTCTTGAGGTAAAAGTTCAAGAGTCCTTCAAATTATTCTTCTGAATTTTATAGTGCATCTCATACTTTTTATTATCAACTCATGCCAATTGCTATCATATTTTATACACAATTACTTTAACATCTTACACAGAATTACTAACTTCTCTTTCTCCATCAAGATATATAACTGAACTTTCACAATTTTATTAGCAGTATCTATATTATTGCAAATAAGAACAATTTGTTTGTTATAAATTTATCAAGGGCTAGACCGACAATTCATTTTTCTTGCACTCCAACTTATGCAGCTAGGGTGGATCTATGGATCTATCACAGAGGATATTCTTACCGGCTTCAAGATGCACTGCCGTGGTTGGAGGACGATTTACTGTATGCCCAAGAGACCCGCATTTAAGGGTACAGCTCCAATCAATCTCTCCGATCGTCTCAACCAGGTGCTTCGATGGGCTCTAGGTTCCATTGAAATCTTCTTCAGTCACCACAGTCCCCTCTTGTATGGCTACAAGGAAGGGAAGCTCAAGTGGCTCGAGCGATTCGCTTATGTCAACACAACCGTTTATCCCTTCACCTCGCTGCCTCTTCTTGCCTACTGTACCCTCCCTGCAATCTGCTTGCTCACTGATAAATTCATCATGCCACCGGTAATTACACGCGCTCATTCTTTTCATTGAACATACTTTATAAACAAGGAATAATTAGATGCACAGAAATTTCAGGCTAAAGAAGATATTTTAGTCTTTCTGGTCCAACAAATACTCAAAATCTGTAAATATATATTTTTATTTCCTTTCATATACATTTTCCTTCTGGTGGTGAATTTATTCTTTCTTTGTTCATGATCCAGATAAGTACTTTTGCAAGTCTGTTCTTCATTTCTCTGTTCATTTCAATCTTCGCAACTGGTATTCTTGAGCTGAGATGGAGTGGAGTGAGCATTGAAGAATGGTGGAGAAATGAGCAGTTCTGGGTCATTGGTGGTGTGTCAGCTCACTTATTTGCTGTCGTGCAAGGTCTTCTTAAGGTTTTGGCTGGAATTGACACTAACTTTACTGTCACGTCAAAGGCTGTTGACGATGAGGACTTTGGAGAACTATATACCTTTAAATGGACGACCCTCCTAATTCCTCCAACCACTCTCTTAATCATCAACATTGTTGGAGTTGTTGCTGGCATCGCAGATGCCATAAACAATGGATACCAATCATGGGGGCCTCTGTTTGGAAAGCTCTTCTTCGCATTCTGGGTGATTGTCCATCTCTACCCCTTCCTCAAAGGTTTGATGGGACGGCAGAACCGGACACCGACAATAGTTGTCATATGGTCAGTGCTTTTGGCTTCTATATTCTCCTTACTTTGGGTCAGGATTGACCCCTTCGTGATGAAAACCAAGGGCCCTGATGTCAAGCAATGTGGACTAAATTGCTGAAAATTCTTTGTATACGCCTTTTGTCCTCCTTTAGTGTGTGCATCCCCACAAGATACAAGGTCTATTCTTGTTTATGTGAGTATGATGTATAAACCAAAAAAAAGTGCAGATTCTCAAGATTGAATAATATAGAGTGAAAATTTTTGTGTAGCATACATTCAATGTACTCATTTTTGTAAGTGAATTGAAAAAGATGTTGCTTATTATGCTTAACTTCAGATATTCTTCGGTTATTTTTGCACATCTAGTTTGTAATGTCGGATAAAGTGTGAAGTAAAACTGTGCTGGTTCAGTGTTCAAGACCAAAGTACAGAACCTAGATAGATGGATAGATAGAGATAAGAAAGGAATATCCTACAAGATTGAGTTAAGTACAGGTGACATGCATTATACCTGAGGAGTTTTGCTTCCCATATGAAAGAATTGTTCCTCCTTTGTCCTCGTCTGCAGCATTAGCCTCCTATGTATTAACAGAAAATAAATTGAAAAGGAAAAACCATCCACGTGCCAATGGGCTTTCAGAAAACAAAGCTCTAATTTTGAGCTTGGCAAAGAAGGAACAAACTTGTCCGATATGTTTTCTCGAAACAGTATGGATACAGGATAAATAAGCAGCCGCAAAGCATATAACAAGTATGGAGTCGACTATTCCACAATAAATTTACAAAACCAGTTATTCCATTAAAAAAAAAAAAAAGTGTGGAACCAACTAGACAAGTATTGGATGCAAATGCAATGCTTTATCTACATGTTATAAAATGGCACTGGTTTTGCAAATATAAAAAGTGTTTGAGTTCTCCAAATTGCAACATCCAACAACCTCTTTGACAAAATAATTACCAAATAACTTCAACATTATAAACAAAGAAAAAAGTGTAAAAGCATAACTCAATAGACAAATATACCACAATATCCTGACAAACCCTTGCCTTGTGTTTGGTTGAGCGGAAAATGGAAAGGAAAGAAATTAAAGGAAAGATTTTGGAGAGGAAAATGGAATCTTGGGTTGTTTGGTAGAGAGGAAATGAGGAAGAAGGGAGATGGAAATCCATGGGGCACACCAGTTTTTAATCCTTCCAACTTTGGAAAGAAAAGGGAAGGGGAAAATTTTGACAAACAAATGAGGTGTAAAATAACTATTTTAACCTTAATCATTCACCATATTTTTATTTGTATGGGGGTGTTATTGTAGAATGCACTAGATTTGACATTTTCTTTTCACTTTTCAAAGATCAAGATGAATTTGAATATACATGAAAAAAGGAGCATAATGCTAAAAGCTTTTCCCATAAGCATAATAGATGAGTAAGCTTGGAGAAATAATAGTCTTTATTCTGTCTGCGACAAGGAGTTTAGGCAAAAATGGAACTTACAATATCACGGTACCCCATATGGGGGTGTTATTGTATGGGGGTGTTATTGTAGAATGCACTAGATTTGACATTTTCTTTTCACTTTTCAAAGATCAAGATGAATTTGAATATACATGAAAAAAGGAGCATAATGCTAAAAGCTTTTCCCATAAGCATAATAGATGAGTAAGCTTGGAGATATAATAGTCTTTATTCTGTCTGCGACAAGGAGTTTAGGCAAAAATGGAACTTACAATATCACGGTACCCCATATGAGGACCCAGGTGACATTTGGTTTCATCAGTTTTTGTCAAGAATCTCAATAATGTAAAAATTTTGGTCAAGAATCTTAATAAGGTGTTTGTTGTTCACTATGGGACCAAGTGTCATGCATCTAAGGCCGGGGTGTCCACCTTCAATTGTCACCAAACAAATAGTAGGAGACTGCAAAACTTGCTCCTATACTATTCCCAACATACCTTAATTAGTAAAGAATAGTTGTCTTCACCAATAATCTCCACAAGAACACACACCATCCTTGAAATGGTGGAATCTATTAGCATCCCTGACCACAATAACTCTCTCAGTGACCTTGGATATAAATTTAGTTGCATTATGGCAATCTAAGCAAACCCGGAGATTCTTAACGATCCTGATTTCTGTTCCAGGTTCAGTAGCAATAAGTCCAAAAGCAATGGCCAGTTTCTCGCTATGAACTTTCACCATAAGCTCCTTCTCTTCCTCCTCCACATCATGCAAAGCAGTGACAGTCTCTGTCTGAAATCCAGCCTCCTTCATCTTTCCTGTTAACTTATCCAACATTGTGTAGATTTCAGTTGCTCGAGGATGGCTTCGGTCACTAGCCGTAAAGACATGTGTGGTCTCACCAATCTCAATCAAGGTGCACCCAGGAGTCTTTTCCAGCTTCCTATTTTTCACCAACTGTCGTACCATAGCAGCCTTTGGAAAGTTCCTATCAACTGAATAAATATTAGAGAGTAAGACATAATATCCTGTATTTCCAGGGTCCAACTCAAATATCTTCTCAGAAGCCAGACGTGCTATTCTTGTGTCCTTGTGCGTCATGCAAGCACCAAGCAAAGAGCCCCAAACAACAACACCGGGCTCGATTGGCATTCTCCTTATAAATTCCAAGGCCTGCTCTAACTGTCCAGCTCGGCCGAGGATATCAACCATGGATGCGTAGTGCTCAGGCAATGGTTCAAACCCGTGATCACAAACCATGGACTTGAAAATTTCATCTCCTTCTCTAACCAACCCAGAATGGCTGCAAGCATACAAGATTGAAAGGAAAGTAACACCATTTGGGGCAACCCCAGAATGCAGCATCTCCTTATAGAGTTTAAATGCTTGATGCCCATGACCATGGAGGCCGTATCCCGATATCATTGCATTCCAAGTGACTACACTCTTATTTGTCATCAAGTCAAATAATTCCCGAGCCTCCGTAATGCTCCCACACTTTGCATACATGTCAACCAGAGCAGTCTTCACAAATATGTTACACTCGAGATTTTTGCTCTTAATCAAGCCATGGACCCATTTTCCAAGACTTAAGGTACCAAGTTGAGCACAGGCTGAAAGAATACTCGTAATGGTGATTGGATTTGGACTGAACACAGGTATCATTTCCCTGAAAAGAGAGATTGCAGCCTCTGTTAGCCCATTTTGGGCGTAACCCGAAATCATGGAATTCCAAGATGCCAAACTTCTCTCCGGAGATTCATCAAAAACCTGTCTTGCAGATTCTGTTTCGTTCAGTCTGCAGTAAACAGTCGTTAATGCGGTGGAAACTGAAGGATCCGAGAGAATACCGCACTTCAAACAGAAACTCTGAATGGAGCTTGCAAGTTGCAGATGACCAAAGGGAGAAGATACGGGAATCAACCCAACAATTGTGCTCGAATTTACTTTCTTCCCCGAAGCAAGCAATTCCTTGAAAAGCCTCAACGAAGCCTCCGTGTCATTATTGCAAGTATAGCCAGCAATCATCGCGTTATAGCATATCAAATCTGGATAACTCAACTGCCCGAACAAGAACCTTGCCTTGTCAGTCTCTCCACATTTCGAGTACAACGAAACCAATCCTGTAACCACATAAACATCAGAATCCAACCCCACCTTTATCGCCAAACCATGAATGCCCATCCCCAGTAGCAACTCGCCCAGCTCTGCCACTCCAGGAAGAACAGCCGCCAAAGTTCTCGAATCGAATTTTGTCCCACCTGCAACCATATCCGCCAAGACCCTCACTGAGTCCGAAAAGCAGAAATTCCTCACCAACCCAGATATCATCGTGTTCCACAAAACGGTATCTCTCTCAGGCATTCCATCAAACACCTTCTGCGCAAGCTCAACCTTGGAAAACTTTAAGTACATGTCCACCGCCGCAGACCCGACAAACAAATTCGACGACAACCCATCAACGACCGAATGAGCGTGGAGCAGAATCCCGTACCTGGGGTCCTTAAAACTGGAGGCCGCGGAGACAGCAAACGCATAGGTAAACTCATCAGGGACAAGAGAAGTGTTTATCCTCAAGTGGGTATACAAAGAAATGGCGGAAAAAGGAGATTTGTTGGTGGAGAAGCCCTTGAGGAGGACGTTAAAGAGGAAGAGATCGGGGTTGGGGACGGTGAGGAAGAGGTCACATGCCTGGCGTATGGCCTTGAGGTCGGAGAGCTTGTGGGTGAGCTTGGTGAGGAAGGCGAGGTCGTTTTGGAGGCCGTGGACGATGGCCTGAGCGTGGGTCTGGCTGAGCTCCGGGAGAGTCCCGGCGGTCTTCAGTATGCCCACCAAGAAGTTTCTGCTTCCCGCTCCGCTGATCATCTCATCGGGGACTCTGTTTTCTGGCGGGTCTTTTGCTCATTCATACTCTTTTGTTTGTTCAACCGTTCAAGTAACAAAAATAAGGTTTTTATTTATTTATTATTTTTTTTAACACGGCAAGAATGTAAAGTGGCTATATGAAATTGAAATTTATAGGACAGCTACCGTGTTCGACAACCTTATTTGGGCGTTTGTGATACGTCAAATTATTCACCGTTCAATGGGAATTGAACGGCTCAGATAGTACTTAAAGAGCAACTATAGTAATTTCTTAAGACAAATTATATGTTTCCCTCTAAACTATATGCATTGTCACAAAATATTTTTTAAACTTTAATTTTATCTTCTTTTTTCCTCCAAACTTTAACAATTCTTGTAAATTTTTCCCTTGTTAAATTCTTACTGCTGTTATGTTGTTGGCTATTGTTGATGAACCTCTAAGGTTACTTAGGTCAAATAAATTAAGAGAAAGTTTGTGTAGTAAAAAAAATGACAACTTGTACCGTGTAATTATACTTCAGTGTGACTAAATGAGGATGAACTAATAAAGTAATTGTGTATTAAAAATGGTTGAACGAGGCTCATTATTTTTGTGATACGTGCTATTTTTGTTAAAAATCTTAATATAAGGAGTTTTTTTTTTTTTTTTTGGTTAGTTTTGGCATTTCACATGACATTTTTCATCAAAAATTTAATTGAAAGGGAAAATTGGTAAGAGTTGTTGAAGTTTGTGGGGGTGGAGGTGGGGGTGGAAGAGCTAAAATTAAAGTTTAGGGGCATTTGTAACAAGGCCTATAATTCGAGGAGAAAATTTATAATTTATCCTAATTTCCCACGTCTAACACAAGGGAGAGCATTTAGTTGTAGACTTAGGCTTAGTTTGGTAGTGCTGTGGGTTTTAGAAAAATTACTTTTAGCTGTGCTGAAGGAAGAAGCAGCTGTTACAAGAAGCAACTGAGTGTTTGGTAAACTGTAATTATAATAGCTGTGCTGGTTCCAAAATCAGTATAATAGCGTTTGATAAATTTTAAGGTTGAATTGCTGTGAGTATGTAAAATGACCAAAATAGACATGATATGAAACTTAAATATATATAATTGTTTTTGGTATTTAGAAATACTTGTTTAACTTAAAAAAAAAAAAAATAATGCTATGATTTTGAGTTTTTTAACAATAAATTTATGATAATTAATTCTTTTTTTTTTATTTCTTCATTCACAATATAATTACAACTAAAAGGAGCATTAGTGAGTAATCAATTTGTTGAACAAAAATGTACATTCCATGTTCAAAAACTGGTAGAGGCATGAAAAGAATTAAGTCGTGTTCATTAAACTTGCCGCAATTTGATCTCGTACTTCATCAATTTCCAGTGATAGTAAAGCTTAATTCTCTTCTACATTATTGTCATCTGGTTGATTCTCTTCATAAACGAAATCATCTGGATTATCCTCGACCGTTTGAAAATGTCAATCACACTTATCATGCTTCCTAATGTAGTTATAGAGCGCCATTGATGCAATAACTATTTTCACTTCCTTCGTAAATGAATAATTTGGCATATCTTTCAAAATTTTCTATTTTTTCTTCCAGACACCAAAAGTGCTTTCAATGACATTTCGTCAAGACACTAATATTAGTAGAGTTATTAGTATGCAAACAAGAATTTTGAAACCTTTAAACGAAACAAAATTGGGGTTTAAAGATGTTCAAATAACAAAATATCCGATAAAATAACAAAAAGGGACCAAAAAAGAGGTTTCTACCAAAAAGATCCAAGAATAACCTCACTTTAACTTCTCTTAAAAGCTTGATCATCAAATGACCAAGTTACATAAATAAGTTGGGCCTTGATGCCTTGTATGTGGTCTTCAGCTTCCTAGTTTGTAGCCTGACTTTCTTGTACACCAATAGAAACTTATCTTCGAGTTGTGGAAATGTTTTATGGTCTCTCTCTTGCAAAGCTTGGCATGAACAGTTGCAGTCTTGATCAAGTGTTAAGGTGGGGTTCTGACCAACTCCAATGTCAACTTCTTGTATCATCCCAACATCATTTGCACCATCGCCAATTGCTAAGGTGGTTTTTCCAGTTCCTTTTTTTACTAACCTCGTTACCTGGTAAGAAAAACTTAAATAATCAAAACAAAACCTAACCGTATAGTGCAGTTACCATAATCTACAATCATAAGGATATTACTGACTTATCATTGAAATTCAGAGCAAAGAGACGCATATAGCCTAGTAATTGAAAGAGGAAAAACTGATGAATAACATAGCCAATGTTAAGAAAAGTTGTAATTATTGATAAATACTAATCTTTCTAATCTCTAGATTTAAGTCCAAATCAAGATATGAAGTTCTTAAGAAGCTTTCCAGCCAAGACAAAGGACAAACCATCTGGATGATAATATTTGGCCAAACTTCTGTATGCAACCTTTATCTCCTCCTCATCGGCATCCCTTTCTAATTCTGCATAAGGGAAAAAAAAAGATAATTCATCAAAAATATTGATAGATTGAAGAAATCAAAATAAAAATACATCCTTTTAACCAAACATGAATCAATTGAAATGCCCAGGGAGAGAACATTTCTCAATTTCATATATCAATCACATCATTCCCATGTCTATAACATCTTTCATATTCCATGAATTTTTCCTCCAAATTTTGTGCTTCAGAAGCAAAAACAAGTCACTGGAAAAAGGTTGAAATTTCAATTCAATCACCAAAATTGGTCCACTAAAAGATGTTAAATTCAAATCGAAGAAAACAAAATTACCAAGAGTTTCGTAAGGAGATTTGGGCTCAATCCAATTCGCGGCCTTAACTAAAGTCCTCCTCTGATTCACGCGAAACCAACGCTCAGTTCCATTGGAAGCCGAGGAATCGACGAGCGGAGAGAAGAAAGACGGCAGAGAATAGCGAGGTTTGTTGTTAGGGTTTCGAAAGGAAACAATAGAACGAACTTGGTGTCTGCAACAAATGAAAGAGGAGAAGAACACCCCGTGAGGCTGGGATTTTTTTTGATTCAGTTATTTTGGGAATAATGAAAATTTCATTAATGAAGTTTGTAAATTCCCGCACAATCCACAATCAAAAGCAAAGCAGCAAGTGAGCTGCTTCTCATTCTCCTCCAAATTTTCTCTTGAATTCTCTTAGAATCAGTTTTTAAAGTGTTTATCAAACACAATAAACAATTTTAGTTGAAGAAAAAAATTAATTTTAGCATCCTAAAATCTCTACCAAACTATGTATTGTAATAGTTTTTTTTTTTTTTTTTTTTGATCCCTTATTTGATGTTAGGAGAGAGGGAATATCGACAATAGAAGATTGGCTAATTTGTTCTTTGAATGGGCATTTACTGTATCGCTAGTGTACTAACAATATATATAGAATAAACGTATGACCATCTTGCATGAAGGTTGAATAGTCCTCATTGGCTGGTACCAATAAACTGCTGAATATTTTTGAAGATAATGTTAAACTGATTAAATCCTTGGAAATTATTTTATTTCGTATGTGTAACCCTCTTTGACATAGAATGTAACCTCTAGGGTATATGTAGTTGTATCTCATTTTGGTCTTAGGAGATGTTGGTGCTTTTACATGGAAATCTGAGATCATTTATTCAATGTGTAATATGACAATGCCTCGTTCACTTCACGGATTCGAGTTTTTAATTCGAGCTGAGATGTGACATTTTGTGAGAATTTTTCATTGTAGCAGAAAAAAATTAGATGTGATATTTTCTGAGAACTTTTTACTGTAAAAACTTAAAATTGAAAACTCGAATCGGTGAAATGAACGATACCTTAATAACGCAGTTATTGCAAATAAGTTGCATATCTTGAATAATTTTCTTTTGTATTATCAAATTGGGATGAAGATCAACAATAGAAGTTTTAATTAGTTTTTACACTTGACATGTTAATCTTTATATAACATCTCTCTAGTTTCTTTATTTATTGCTCCTCCATGGATATGTTTGTTATCATAGTCCAAACTTCTTCATGTACATTATATTTCGTTTAAACATTGTATGATCAACCTATATGACATTGAACATTTACTACTTTGTTAAGCATCTTAACAAAATTTTCACATGAATTCACAACAACTTGTAACGCTACAATCAACAACATTCAAAAACAATTATTCCATCTCTTTATTTTTTTTTTTAAAGAATCTTGTTACAATGTCAATTACTAAAGATATAATAGGGTCATATAAATTACACACACAAAATCTCATATGTTATACATGTGAATATATTTAAAATGAGTTACCACGAGAATCAATAATGTCAAGTCATAGATTATTTGAGAATAGTTACCATGTGATAAGTACATGAAAATACACCTTAAACACTGCTTTTGATTGATATAATATTAAAATATTTAAGTTTTAATTAAATAATTCTATTATTTTTATTTGAAATATTTTTAATTAGAATTTGTCTAGTTTTTACTTAATTATTTGCATATAAAAAGCAATGTAAAAAGCTACACAAGAAAAGCCATAAAAGAAATCCTCCAACTGAGCCAACACCGCTTAGACACCAGAGCGCGTCCCATTCATATGCAATCATGAGCGTGTTCCATCCCGGTCTCACGTGGGTCCCACGCCTGCTCAGTCTAGTTGACCGTCCACTCTTTGTGCGTCAGCTGTCCTGCTCTCTGACCCGCGCCAGCACACGCCAACCATTCCAATCGCAACACGTGGTGAGCTGACTCCCTCTTGCCAATTGCATTGCGACATGTGTCTCCTTAATACGCTAAGCCTGAATTTCTTCCCTAAAATCAGAGCAAATTGTCCTATTTTCTCCTCAAATCATATATCTAATTTCTTCTAATTTATGTGTAATTTTATTTTATTTCCTTTTCTTTTGTAATTTTCTATTTTTAATTCTTTATTTCCTTATTTGACAAGCAACCTCTCAACACTATAAATAGGGGGTTAGTCTAAGGTTTTTGAAAGTTTTTAATATTCAATTTTCTGTCGTCTTGCTGTTAGTATCATATTTTCTCTCTAGAACTTGTGAGATTGTTTTGCAAGCTAGGCTAGAGTTTTCTTGGTAAGGTTAGAGATGAACTTTTGTTAGTGACCCAATTTGGGTTTTGATTCCTTGTGCTGTAAAGTTCAATATCTGAATGAATTAAATCTCATATATCTTTCATTTATTTTTGAAAATATTGTGTGCCAATTTTTATATGAGTTCAGTCCCACTTTTCTTATGTAATTCTATCATGCACTATTCTGTTATTCAAATTATTTTATAAATTGTCTTTTACTGCAATATTGTCAAATTAATATATTGTCGATAATAATAATGTTTTCATAGTCAACATAGAGATTTAATTTATTCGATCATTTTATTTTGTAAATCAAAACTTGAATTGGTGAATGAAACATTAGGGATTCTCGATACCTTACCGTTTTCACTACTGAATTTTCTTCACACAAGTCTTCTCTCTTTTTTATTTGCAACAAAGTCTAAAAAAAATTCTTCTTCTTCTTCAATTCACTTGTTAGTTATTTTTCTCTAACGTTCTTATTCTGCTAATTTTTCTTGTTTATTTTGTCACTTCTATGTGGATACGATCGCCCTTTGATACTACAATTGACCGCTTGTGAACAACACTTTTGGACATTAATTACCATGTCATTTGTGCTTATTAAAAAAAAGCTCCTTCTCATTTAATATACACTCTATAAAGACCCTTATACCCCTCAAATAAATAAAATAACCTTATCTTCCCCAGGTTTATAACCTACCCACATGTAAAAAAAAAAAAAAAAACAAAAACCACGCAACCAATAGACAAACGACAATTGCCGCCTCTTTTTTGTACTGTCAGATCACGTGGCAACCGTTTCCAAACCGGCTGCCGGATGCGAGAACACTTCAAAAATTATATTACAATTATTATGATGTATAAGTATTTTTATACTATATAATCAAAAAGTAATTATTTTTAAAATCTTAATTGTTATTTTTTTTAATATTTTAAAACTTTGCTATATTCCAACCTCAAAATTGAAATTTTGTTATATGTCTAAAAGGCTCTTTTTGGGGCGGCTTTGAGTACTTTTGCTCCCAAATATTTTAGGGTTTAACAACTTGCTTTTTAAATTATTAGTTTTGACATTATACCCTCTAAATTTGTTAAACTATTGCGATGTATCTTATTTTTATCTTTTTTTGGTCATTGATTTGGAGCGATTTAGGTTAGGTTTGACTTGAGATTCTAGATATTTTGATTAGAGATAAGCTTTTTCGTCCCACTATCATTGACTTTTCCGTTATTAATTTAATAGGTATTAATAGAATGTGACATATTGCAATAGTTTCACAAATTAGAGGCTAAAATGTCAAAATTAAAAGTTTGTGACAAATTATTAAAATAAAAAAAAATTTCAAAGCAAAGTGCATAGAATCCACTTTTATAAGGGATATTATCAATAACATTCTATTGTTTCCCCTTATATTTTTGTTTAGTGGTTAGGTACATTGTTGTTGATGGTTGATTTGGTACCAGTCTTGTACAAGTGTCTAGGCCTAACAATCTGTGTCCCACGACACTGTTGGGCTCGTTTTGTGGACCTAAACCATACTCGGGGAACCCTCGTGGGCTGTGGTTTGGTGGGCTATGGGTAATCAAGTGAGCCCATTTATCTCTTAACTTTCTTATTAATTTGGATCCCGCTTGGAGGGTTTCCTTAATTAATCAAGTTAAGAGTAAATAGGTGATGGAGTTCTCAACCTTTCCCAAAGCCTTCCTTGTGCGGGAAGCCCAAAATCCCTAGTTAAAGTCTTCTTCTTCAAAGCCCAATCAACCCCAAGTTTCATCTTTTAAAACCTTCCTTACAGCCAAAAGGTCTTTCTTCATCATCTTCTAGCTCAATAAAGGCTTTTCTTACGCCAGATTTCTGTCTCGGAGCTATATTGTGTTTGCCTCCGCGATAGTCCCTGTGCATACCTCTAGATCACTTATTGAAGTTTCGCAGATCAATTTGCGTTAGGTGCTCCGAATGATGGCTGCTCCAGAAATGGCATGAGTCTGACCTGACATGTCTCACGTCGCGATCAGACTTTGGGAAGTGTTTTAATCATCATATATCTTAGAGACTTGTCTCAATCTCCTTCTACTTTGGGCTATTATTGTAATGACTGAGAAAATTCTATACCTTAAATAATACAATTCATGTATTTTTAAGCCAATGATTTTCCTAGAAAATATTATGTTATATTGTGAATGGAGGATTTATGGAATTAATATATGTATTCCTAAATTCTATAGCAGATTTCATGTTAAGTTCATGTTTCGATCAAGTAAATTCGATCGATAAATTCTCGCCGTATTTTAGGGCGGAATAATTTTCAGTACAAGTATAGTTTGAGAATCTTAATTTCAAGAATCTCCAAGCACAGCATGATGTTAGCAGCGTATAAAAAAATGCATTGACATTTTAAAAAAAGAAAAAAATCTTTAATTGTCAGACAGTTAGGTTAAAGTCACAAGATAAATACCCATAGTAGAAGGGTACAATGTGAGTTCGGGAGTTGACACCGTCATAAACAACGTCATTCTCGGAATATAATGTAGAATAGTTAAATTTAGACTTTGTTCAGTCTAGAATTAATTTCAAGACTTGAAACAGTTCGAAATATCAAGCAAGTAAGAATAAAAAACAATATTGAATTATTCAGAAATTAATGTTGGAATGTAAGTAGTAGATTAAATTACGTGAGCTAAATTAATTACCTCTAATCAGTATAAATTTAATCTGTTTACAGGAAATATTTGAGGATAAGATCAAGCACGTAATCTTGTCTTAGTCAGACACTTTATATAGTGAAATTATTAGGGTACTCTCACTTTTTCTCTCTTATTCCCGCTCACTCTCTCTCTCTTCTCTCATGTTTTCTCACAAACCCATCAATGGCCAAATACTCAAGTTGAGATCCCGCCCTCCGTTTTTGCCCCCGCCGGTGTCAATAGAAAGATCTCGACGAGCTGAGTTCAACGACATGCGGCACGACCTCCAACTCCGCCGGAATCAGCTGCAATCGCCGGCGGAAGTTCTGAAAATACTCATTTCTTCCCGTCGTGATATCTCCGCCATCCAACCTCCGATTGAGATGATTTCAGTCCTTATGGACTCAGTGAAGCGAGACAAAGAAAACCCATCCATTTTCACAGCTCGATTCTGGCCGGAACGCCGCCGTCCGTGGTGGCCGAAATCGCCGCGGCCGTCGCCATCGTTTCTCTCTCTCTCCAGGCCGTCGTGGATGTCACTGCCCCCACCAATCGACTCAGAAGCCGACGCCTAGTAGATCCCAACTAGCAGCCACTGTCGCCGTCGCAGTTTGGCCAGAAAACGGAGCCACTGCCGTCGTCCGTGGAGGGAAGAGATGGTTCCGACGATCTAACCGTTGGATCATAGTGACTTTGGTGTCACAACACTCAGAAGGAAGTGGGTAAGAAAACCCCTCAACCAATTTTAAAAATTGATTACCGGAATACTGAGATTTGGGTCGCCGGATTTTACCGACGTTGCCGGTCCCGATAGGTACTGTTACAGGCCGAATGGTGTGAAATTGACCGCACCAATGGACTCAGAAGGGTCAAGTTAGGGGGGTAGGACCTAAGTCCGCCGCGGAAAAATTCTCCGGGAGCCTCCGCCGCCGTACACCGCCGCCGCCACCGCCATATTCCGGTGAGGTGTCGTTTCTCAGGCTATCGACATCCGTTTGATGATCTGAGACCATATCCCGACTCGTTTTGACGTGCCGAATGAAATGGTGATGTCCGTTTAACTAAATTCAATTATGATAAGAATAGTCTGGTACTGGTTGCACGCAGATCGAGGTGGTTCAGACGAAACAAGTGAAAATCTGAATCGAGTGTTTAAAGCTACGATGTTCCTCAAGGATCATTCATAGTGCTTGCAGCTTTTTCCAGAATTAGTTTTGAGGAATAAGCAGGAGGACACGACAAGCGAGATACTATCAGAACCGCTTAGCTCGGAATCCAGGCAAGTACAAAACTTGCTTACAGTTTAATTAAGATAGTCATATAAGGCGTATGATTTTCACGAAATACGTTAATTATGAGATTCGCGAATTAGGTTTATGTTTATGTTAAACGTCGTATATAATTTTCCAATAAAATTTAACGGTTTTCAAATAAGCATGTAAGCGAAAATCGTAAAGAAACGATACGCTAGACCCTTAATTTTACGACGGTAAATATGGACCTCAACACTATTATGAGCCCGTCAAGTGAGGTGAAGTAAAGTTATTAAAAGTGTATTATGGATGATAATTTAATTAATTATTAAAACTAATTAATTAAATTATCTAAGACTTAGAATATGGTTAAGGAAGTTAATTAATTACTAAGATTAATTAACTAACTTATGTAGACTTAGTATATGAATAAAAGGGTTAATTAATTACCAAAATTAATTAACTAAATTATTAGACTTATTATAAGGATAAGATAATTAATGAATTATCAATTTAGCACAAATTTGTAATGGCAATTAAGGAAAATAAGATTTTGAGGATTTAATAAATTGATCCTTATAGTAAATTATCCTTCAATAAAATCAAGTAAATTAAGTATTGTAA
>NW_010358631.1:207646-241251 GCF_000414095.1 Morus notabilis | reverse complement strand
CGGCGGACAAATGGTGGAGATGGGAATGGATACCGCTCACGCAGTTATCTTCCGCAGTAAGTTTAAGAAAAATCATGTATATGTCTATATGATTCAAAGGTTTCAAGCATGTATGTTTAAAAAGTATACGTACATATGTATGTTAAGAAAACCGAGGTTGTAGCTAACAACCCTAGTTTTGAGTATTTAAGTTTTAGAACGTTGCAACAGTGCATGCAACAAATAAACGAATTTTAAACACGACGATTTAAATGATTGATTTTAAAAGGACTTTAAGATGTACTTGAATTTAAGATTTCTCACGAAATCCATTTTAAAGTCAAATGAGATGGCTCGATTGAATTGGCTAGTTTTAGAAAGTCTTTTAAAGAGTATTTGAAACAAGAGTTCAAATGCTACTCTGTTTGAAGGATATTTCTAGAAGGTTTTATCTTAACTAAAATTAAGAAAAGCTTTAAGAAATTTAGTGATTCATTCTTTTGAAATTATTGTTACGAGTTATGAAATTATTCATTCTTATATAAAAAAAAAGTTATGCAAATTTTAAGAAACCCCAATAAGTACGAGTTAAAAAGTAAGCTACGGTGGCGGCCTCATAGGAGGGTTGTCACAATTATTCTAATCACATCTCTACTTTGTCCAATCATTTTGCTTCGTAAGGAATGTCGTGTGCGGTGCTCTGTCAGAGCGTCGTCAGATCTGCCACAGAGCAGTTCTCCAGAACCTTCCATTCCATTTTTAGGTGTCATTTTCGTCAAGACAGCTATAGATTTTTGCTTCAAATTGAAACGTATGCTTCAGTTTCCATTAGATCCTTTTGTACAACCCTAAACCACCGCCAAGCGCTTCCATTTTTCCCATTTCTAGTTCTTTTATTTGACAGCTTCATAAGGTCGGCTAGCATTTTACTTTAAATGGAATTGTGTGTTTTATTTGATAGCTTCATGAGGTTGGCTAGCATCTTACTTTAAATAGAATTGTGTGTGCAAGCTTCCCTCAGAACATGCGGTACGATTCCTCGGAGTAAGTGCTACAACTTCTGAAATTCTCCTGTAAATACCATCTTTCTCTTCACATTCAAGGAAGAATAAGCTTGCATAGCTTACTTCCACTCTGCTGAAAGCCTTCTAGAGTTCCTCCATATTTTCTCCATCTTCTTCTTGGGTTGTTCTTGAGGTTATGCTGGTCTCGGTCCGTTTCTAGCCACGATGCTACTCAAGAAGCTTTGTAAGATCTTCATCTGCTCCCCTCTTAGAGCACTAGGAAGTTCTTGAGCCTTTACTAGCAAATTCAAATTCCTCCGCGCCACAGAGCATATTTCGAGGCTCGAAAGGCATTAAGACTTCGTTCTCACTATCAACCACTTTGGGTCGCTCAACCTCGCCTTTTTGGGATTCTCTCAATATTTCTCCTACGGAACTACTTGTGCTGGTTCACATAGCAGCCTTGTCTTCTCCATCATAGTCTTATCCACCACATGAGTCTCATTTCTCCTTTAAAAATGCCTTATCTAACCCAAGGCATCTCTCCATCAACTACTTGATTACTCCTCCCACCAACTTCAATTTATGTAGTTTTCTTCTTGATGTTGTGAATTTTATAACTCTTCTCATAGGGTTATCTTTGTCATTTCGGCAATGGAAAGGGCCCTAGAATATGTTGTCTTAGGCCTAATTCAGGTCTAGCCGACCCCACCATCTTCGTTGGAGGTCCTGCCACCGTGTCTACATCTGGAAGTGCCAAGTATCGCACCTGCGTAGGAGCTTCACCGGCAAACCGGATACGTCCACGTGTACACCCTTGTCACGTAGTACCCCTGAATCGATCGAACCTTAAAAGTACAGGGTCGTGCCTAGGCTGGGCGTGAGGGAAGACCCTCAAGCCCAGAGCTGGCCCCGACCCTTATCCATAAGGGCCAGGTCCGGGCTCGGGCCCTTACCCTGGCCCTTTTCAATTTGTTGAAGCTTAACGGTCTAATTTATGGCCGTTGAACATGCACCGGTTGACCGGATTGCACTGGATTCACATTTGTTATCATATTTAATGACAAAAAATGAAATATATCATATGCCCTAAAAAGATGTCATTTTATTGAATTGAAATAATATGAATAATTACACATAAATGACTGCCTCATTAAAAACCTTGCCAATTAAAACCTGTGGGGAGATCGGGACAAAACCTTAGCGAAGGAAAAAAAGTGCAGTATACAAGGATGATTAAATTACATTGTGGCCAAATTACTTCCAAAAGATTCTATTATGTCTAAGTTTGAAAAATAGTCTAGAAGTGTATCATCTGTATAATGTTTTTTCATCTTCTTGCATCTTCCTAGTCTTTCACACACATTTGCCACTCCAAGATATCTGGGTACATTCTGGTCCTCTTATCATCAAGAATTCGATTGCTTGTACTAAATGCTTGCTCTGATGTTACTGTGGACACTGGAGTTGTCAAAATGTCACGTGCTATAATGGATAATGTTGGAAAACGATCTTGCTTACTCTTCCACCACTGGAAGATGTCTAGTTTATCGTCATCAATTACAATATTTGACAAGTTTTGAAGACGGCCTATGTGTTGATGATGATCTCGATGCTTTCTCTTTTCTCTTCAAGAAGCTCTATAATGAACCTTTAGGCCCGAAACTGCTTTTTGACGTCAAAGTTGGCTGTTGTTGTTGTCCTGCTCCATATATTTTTTTCATACAATGCAAACAATTGTTCTAACATTTTCCTTGCATCATCAATGGTTAGTTCCATATCAATAAATATATTATCTGTTGTAGCAGACATTAAAGATTCTATACCATCTAATTGACATTTAGGATCTAAAATTGTTGCTAATGCATATAAAATTAGACAACCGGTCTAATAACTTTTAAATTGTCTTTCCATTTCATTTACTATAGGTGCAAAAAGATCAGTATCCCTATAATAAGCAAATATTTTAGAAATATTAAATAATTATTGCAAAACAAGATGAGTAGTAGGATAATACACACCAGAAAGTAATTCGGTAATATTGTAGAATACTTCTAAAAATTTAAAAAAGTACTCACAAATCTTCCAATTTGCATCATAAATAAAATACTCGCCATGCTTATTGATCACATATGTAGTGATTATCTGTTGATACGAAATAACAATTTTCAACATTAAGTAGGTGGAGTTCCACCTATGTCAAACATCTGTTGGAAACTTTCTTGGCCTCATCTGGCTATTCCTGCAATATTGACAAAATTCTTAGAGCCGAGCTCCCGAACTAGAGATGAATGATAACGCCTCTCTAATTTTAGTTAGATGATGGGATATAGTTTCAATACTAGCTTGGACTACTAAGTTTATGATATGACATGCACAACGTTGATGAAAAAATTCTCCAAGGTGGTTTTAAATTTGCTTTGATCATATTGATAACAGCTATGTTTGCTGATGCATTATCAAAAGTAATGGTTAAAACTTTATTTTCAATGCCATAAGAATTAAAAATTTCCATAATAGTAGAAAAAGTAGCATTTGCATCATGTGGAAAAGGACATAAATGAAAACTAATAATTCACTTTTGCAAAACCCAATCCCCATCAACATAATGATCCGTGACACATAAATAACCAGTTTTATTACAACCCTCCCAAAGATTAGATGTGCAAGAGACTGTAGTATTAAAAGACTTAAAATTATCAACAAGTGATTCTCTCATTGCAAAATAAACTTTCATGCAATCAGCTATAGTTATGTTTCTACTAACCCTTTTAAATTATAGAGAAAATGCAGTCTAAATAAAATCTTCAAATGCTGCATTATTTGCAAAGACAATGGTAATTATGCACTAGCTAAAATTTTAGCTAGTGCCTCACGAGCACGTTGTGCATCATATGAAAAATTTTGTAAACCTTGATTTGTGAGTGAAAGTGTTTGTTGGCGGGAGTCTACACTACCACCTTGGTATAATGGTAGACATGCTTTCCAATGTCTATCGAGATAGCCTGTACCCCCACTTTTATTTGTTGGAAAAGTATTTTTTGTAATATTTACAAACCGCACGCATTTCAATTTCACATGTTTTTGGATTTGGTTGTAGCTCCTTTGTGTAATGTTGTCATGCAGGAGCTGTGCGCGGTCTTTTTCTCCTTGCACGTTCTCCTATATCCTCTTTGTGCACCAATTAGTTATCAACCAGAACATTATCCGCATCAGTGGGGTTGGAGTTGTGGATCAAAATTTCATCCTCATAAAATGGTTGATCTCCAAAATAAGAAAAATTAGAAAAATTTGATTCCGTCATTTTCTGTAAAAAAAAAAAAACAAAATTAATGTTAACAAAAATAGTTATAAACAATAAACAATGTAAATAAACATTAAATAATAAGAAAATATTATAATGAGTAGAGTACCTTTTTTTTGGGATGTCTTGATTGAAATTTGTAAATGAAATAGATAAGAGAAAGTTAGGAATCGAGAGAGAAATCGAAGAATCAGAGAGAGAATATGAGAGATAGAGTTATGAGAGTGAGAGGAGTTGAGAGTTGGGAGTGAAGTAGAAGAGTTGAGAATGTTGTGAGTGTTGGGATTGGTGTCCTTAAGTATGATATGTAACAATGATATTTTATTATTTGATTAATAAAATATTTTATTCATTTTTATGTGCATGTATTATTGAATACTTTTTGAATATCATAGAAAATTCCGTGATTATTTATGTAACCTTAAATATTGTATATAAGTGTTATATACGAGAGGATAATATTTAAGGATAATAATCGAAACGATGTTCATAATGAATTTAATTAAAGTTTTAGAATCTTTAATTAAAACATTACTAATACATATCATTCTCATTAAGAATGGAATTGTGTTATCCGCATCATTAATATAGAGGGATATTGAATGGGTGTATATGCATAATGAGATTATGTAGAACTGGGACACTAACACAATTTGATTTCTGATAATTTCCGTTAGCATAGAAAATCAAATTTGAGTATACTGATGGTCATAGATAGAATGATCTTAATCTTGAGTTGTTAGTAGACTCATATTTATGGATTTGTGTTCTTTGACTTACTCGATATGGATTTCAAGATCGTAAATCCTATTCCTTGTATCTTGAGAACATGATGAAATGGATAGGTGGGAATGCTAATATACAAGATGGAATCCATTCCTTCTTCTTTGAAGAAGCAGATAAATAATTCCCTTGAGGGTTGATTTGATACTTGAATAAGTAACGAGCTCATATTCATGAATGTATTTTAAGAATATACTATTCATTAGAGAATCAATGGTACTTAAGAATAAAGATGTAACTAGAGAGGTTAATGGATTTTACCTAGCTCTAATTATGAATTATTTATGGAGGATTGATCTATACGTAGTGACTATATCAAATGGACACTTTAAGTTCTTAGAAGAAAATTATGTCTATAATTTCGAGAGTGTAATTCCAACTTCTTAGTGGAGTAACTTTTAGAATTAATAGAATTAATAAATTAATTAAAGAGTTTAATTAATTATTAAGTTTACTAGAGCTCAGAATTATACGTCCATAAGTCCCATCGTCATCCTTGTATTATTTGCAAGACAAGATGAATTATCAGGATTTTATTTCACTCGCGAATAATTAATTATATATTAAATAATGTGATTATTTAATTCTTTTGTCACACACCGTGGTGGGACCACATGGGGTGTGTGACACTGGAAAAAATCCCACTGAAATTTATTTGCTTGCTCTCTAAGTAATCCGGTTTGCATGTTCGACAAGTTTTTCAAATTAAATTCAAAAAGGAAAGTAAGGTATTGCTTTATTTGGAATTGAATTTGAGCTAAAATTAGAAACTGGAGAAAGTAAGAATTTTTCTCTCTCCTCCCTTGATATGGCCGGCCCCTATAAGCAAAGAGGAAAGGAAATTTTGTTTCCTAAATCAAAAGGGAAAGGAAAGCTTGTTTCCAAAAGAAAAAGGTAAACTGTATTTTAATGAGATTAAAATATATTAGTTACCAATTTTCTATTTGCTTTGTTTACAAGCAAAGGCTTCTCAAAATGTTCTATAAATAGGAGACAATAGGAATTGGAGAGGTTGATTTTTTTCCTAATTTTCTTTGTTTTGGCCGAATTCCCTAAGAGAGAAAAAGAGAAGAAAAATTCTTCCAATTTTCCGAAATTCTTTCACATACATGATTGATAGTGAAAGAATACAAAATTAGTGAGTGATCGTTCTCATAGTTTATACCTCGAGCCCACACTCATCGTCTTGCGATATCAAGGAGTAGACGAGGAAGGCTTAGGTGTTCTAAGAAAGCTTTGGAGCGAGGAACGTTCGTTGGCCAAAGACCTCAAAATATCGTCCTAATCATCGACAAGCTATCTATCGTTATAAATTAATGAGATTAATTTATTATTGCATAAATTAATATAATCTATAGCATATTCAAAAGTTTTGTGAAAATTTTTTGTTATACACGATCCGCACTACCACGCTTCCGCACTTGAAAACGTTTCAAAAATGTTTCAAAAACCAACAGTGAGGGAGGTAGGGCTTTTATAGGGGTTTTGGAGCATGATTTTC
Organism: Morus notabilis; assembly: GCF_000414095.1. NCBI lineage: Eukaryota > Viridiplantae > Streptophyta > Magnoliopsida > Rosales > Moraceae > Morus > Morus notabilis. Next base: position 234,680 of record NW_010358631.1, on the reverse strand, counting down.
AGAATTGTACCGTTGGGCACGTCACGGATCGGGCTCGGACTAGGCATTTTTAACCGCTGGGCCCGTGATGTGTCGGGCCGCGTGCGGGGCTGTTTTCGACCGTTGGGCCCGTTACTTGTATGGGTCATTCTTGGGCCATAGGCTGGGAAAAGAAGGCCCATCCCTAGCCTAGTAGACTTGTCGGGCTCGCCCGGCCCTTAACAGTACAGGGCCGGGCCGTACTGAACCCCGCACTGTAGCGGGTTGGGCGATGGCCCGGCCCAATTGACATCTATATATGTTGCCCAACCCGCACTAACGCAAAGCCAAGCCCACTCAAGGGATGAAATTAAGGCATGTTTGCTTAAATATTCAAATCAAGAATTTTTAATAGATGTTTAAAATATATATCATAAAGTACTTAAAGGGCATTTTTGTCTTTTGCCTATTTTTCTTTCACAAAGGAGAAAATATACAAAAGATTCTCTTGTGTTTACTAGAAATATCACTTTTATTCTTGTATTTTTTTTATAGAGTGGTTCTATATACACACCTATTTTTACTCTCTACACCTCTCTCGAAATAAAAAGTTCTTATTACAAAAAACCCTTACATAAAATGACAAGAAAAGACAATTGACTTGATTAAATGATAATTAAATTTTATTACAAAAACGAAACTAATAATAGAGTTTACTTTTCTAGCCTCACACTCTACATGCATGTCATATTCTCAAATTAGAAGCAATTTATATTTTTAAAATCATAAGAGAAGCCTAATTCTCAACTTTCAACAACTATTCTAAAAAATTAAATGAAAGTATGTTAAATTTTCTTTGCTACTTGTTGTATGACGATGGTTCTTTTACTTCTTTTTTCTTTTATGTTTATATTTCTTTGCTAATTATTTCATTTTTAAAGCTAATTATTTTTCTTTATTTTGTTTATTACAAAGTCGATTCAATACGTTTTCCCCTTCATTGGTTTCTTTATTGCTTGTGCTCATATGCACTTTTGCCATTTGGTTTGATCATATGTCAATTGTACAATTTTCTGTTTGTTTATATGTTGTTGTTCGTTTTTGCTTTTTTTAATTTAATTTTAAATTTGAATTAAAAGAAAGGCTTCATATAGTTTGCTTCAACAAAAAAAATAGACAGATAAATAAATAATAATATCAAAGTAAAAATTTAGTTCGTGTGAGGTGTATGGTGAGAGGAGGGAGTGAGAGTAAAGAGGCGGTGTAGAGAGTAAAAAAAAAAAAAAGAGTGTAAATAGAACCGTTTTTAATAATTTTATGAAAATAGTTAAGGATAATTTTAAAATACAAGAAGTGTGTGAAAAATAAATTTAATTGTTTAAAAATTATGTAGAATGTGCAGTTAGAAGGATGTGTGAATTTTTTTAAAATGGTGTAAAAATAATCTCTTACCTCATATATGTGTTAGAATAGGTGTATTTTCTATTTCTATTATTAGACATTAATAAGGTTTACACGTTCTATTTACAATTCAATATAATAATTACTCTTTATTATATTTGTGAGTAAAACATCATGAGGATTCAATACCAGTCAAGGACCTTTAATTACATGTATAAAGTGTTCATCTGCAGAAGATATAATTAAAGAGTTTAGTATAAATATATAAAATTTATAATCGGTAAAATAAAGCTGGGCACTTTTTTGGTGTTGTCTATTATCTAATTGGAACAGCGATCTTATCTGGATTATTGTAATATTGATTACAGTATAGACACACCTATGCATTTGGATACATGAACTAGACCCAAATAGAATTATTATTATTATATTTTTACTTAAATCCATTTAAATACAAAGAACTTACAGTCTATTTGTGTTAGATGGCCAATTTATGGATAGACCTAAATTAAAAGTTTAAATTTAAATTAATTTAAATTAAATTAAATTTTAAACCACATTGCTATTAAAATACCTCAAAATAATAAATTAAATGTCAATTTCCGTTAACAAACCTAACAAAGGGAACTTTTTTTTGTTAATAAGGGTTTACGTTTTAAAGATTGAGAAGTAAAGTGTTACAAGAAGTACAGTTTAAGGAGAATTTTTGTAATTAATCCTAAAATTATTCTACCACTAAGGGAACTCTTAAAATCTGCAAAGAGTAAAATTTCTATAAATTTGATTTTTCCTAAGTAAACTAGTAGCTCAAAAATTCCAAATATTATAATATGCCTACATGACATGATTATAATTGCATGTTCACTTTTAGTAAGAGGCTAAGGTAAAGAGAAAGGAGCAAAGTGTCGTGCTACCCTCTAATCTTGGGAGATGAGAGGTTAGAATTCTTCTACCTCATGATGACAGGAGATTAACCAGGTAATTTAAGTAAGACCTTGAGTGTCATCAGACTAAATGTTTAGGTAGCTCTCTCAGCGCTTAATTGGTTGCACGCAATCAGTACGAGCATAAGGCCCACAAGTAATAAAACATGCTTTTATAATTGAGCATAAAATGTCAAGCATATTTTCATATATTGCTTGTATGTAAAATGTTTTGTATACTTGTTAAGTTTTTGTTCATTAAGTTTGTTCATACTGTAGGTAAGAAACCTACGACCATTAAATATGATGGATTAACAGCAGGCATAGTGGTAGAGGATAGGTAAATGATGCCACCATGCAACAAAATTTTTCGCACGTGCCTTTTAAAATATTTTGAAATAGCAAAACTTATTAAATTATTATTAGTATATTATTAAGGATGCAGACTATGGCATTAGCATACTACTATGTTAATTTTCAAAATAGAGTATTTATATTTGGCATGTAATAAAAATACTATGGCAAACGAGTATCCAGTATATATGCACGAAGAAAGTGCTATATCTCAATGCTGCATAAGAAAAGGAAAATATCAAAGCAAGTAAGAAGATTTTTGAAAAGAAAACTTAGTTTTAAAGTTTTGAGCAAAATTCTAAAATTGTGGTACCCAAGTTTCTTGTTAAAATGGTTTTAAAGAATTTAAGATTAAGTCACGGTAAGTAACGGCTCGGTAAACTGGGTCGTACATACTGTGGTCGCAACAATGACATACAAACTATTTTAAAACCATCGGGCGAGCTATGGCAGAAGCCAATAGATAGAGACATGAGCAACATTTATGATTGCAGCAAAGAAAATATGTGCGTTGTCAGAACCTCAATTTTAGCATGTTCTTAATCAACATACTTGTACAGACCCTTCATGATTTATAACAGTATTTCTTTTTTCGTATCGCTTAGTGTTCATTCTTCTCCTCATCAACAAAGGTCGTCCTAGCAACACATTTTTATGTTTCTTATGACTCTCACCATGTGCATGTGGCGGTCATGGCTTTTGGGGTTACCTACATTCTGGGTATGGCCATATAGTGACCCTCAATAATGATTAGTTGATATTGATTTACATCCAGAAGGTATCGTCTTTAGCACTGATTCTATTAGCTGCCCTTATCATTTTGCTCCACGTCGATGAGTTCTCTATTGGATTGTCGAGGAGTTGTCTCCCTTATGAAAACCAACGGCCCGTTTAGTTCGCTGATTCGAGTTTTAAATTTGAATTGAGATGTGACTTCATGTGAGAGCTTTTTACTGTAGCAAAAAAGTTAGATGTGACTGTTTCTGAGAGCTTTTTACTGCAGCAAAACTCGAATCGGTGAAGTGAACGTGACACAAATAACAAATTGAGAATGAGAAGAATGACATGTAACTATGTGACTGTGTTCTAGTTGAGTAATACTCAACATTGAACATTTGAACTGTACTATAATGAGTCATTTGTTTTTTTTTTTTTTTTTTTTTTTTTTTTTTTTATAAATACGTTCAGAACTTGAAGCTTATGCAAATAATAATCTCTATCTCTCTATTGGTTTTTTTTTTTTTTTTTTTTTTTTTTTTTTTTTTTGCTAATCAAATACGTTCAGAACTTGAAGCTTATGCAAATAATAATCTCTATCTCTCTCAATAACTGCACTGACTGGCCCGGCCCAATCTGGCCCAAGTCTGGCTCAGTCTGTGATCTTCTGCAAGTCCGCCCATGGGCCTAAGTATTAAGTCCAGCCCAACCTAGTATGAAGCATCATTTAAAGGATGTTTTCTTACCTTCAACTCTTTGTTACAAAAAAGATCCATTGATCCTGAGTAGGATTTCACTTTCTGCCTTCAATAAAACGTATCCACACACATAAGGTTTATAGGATCACCTTGATTTCACTTGACAACTTTTTTCCCACAAGCCGAAACTTGCTTTCAAATTGAATTATACCAAACGTTCACCTCTTTGCTTGGCTTAAGTTGAGGGACTCATAAAGGTAGTTCAAGCATTGTGGCTAGAAAATGGTGATATAATCTCTATATCCTATGTATATCAGGTTGACATGGTCATAGAACTTAGGCCTCAGGTATACAATTCACAATTTAAAACATTTCAAATAATATTGAAAACTATGCAAAAATATGTCCAAATATTAAAATAATTCAACATCATTACCTAAATCATGTCATATCAATTTTTAACACCCTCATCATAAAATTTCTCAAATAATGCTACATCAAGTTTTTCTCAGTGTGCCATTTTTCATTTGAATCCAGGTTCTCAAAACACTTTTGATAAACCATTTTCAACTACAAAATCATTTTATCAAATCATCTCATTTAACATAAGTTCCCAAAAGCTTTTGAGCAACTATTTTCATGGTACGTCAAACCTCATTTCAAGGTAAGTTAATACAAAACATGCTATTTAAAAAAGGGATACGGAATCATACATCGTTGGCACAAAATATCTACTGAATAAATTGTATATATGCCCTTTGAGTGAAATTACTGTTCTAATTTAGAAATGTAAATTGTACACTTATTATAATGCACTAAGATAAATTACTATGATATCAGGATAATAAATAATACATATGGGCCATGTTTAGTAGCTTATATTGTATAAGGTGTATTGTATTGTCTTATATTATCATAATACAATAAGGTGTTTGATATCATGACATATTGTACAAGGGGTTAAAATATAAAATTTAAAATTTTTGGGAGTCAAAATCTAATTTTTCAAAAAAAATTTGAGGTCAAAATATAAAGTTTCAAAATTTTTAGGGTCAAAATATAAATTTTCAAAAGTTTTGGGATTAAAATATAAATTTTAATATTTTTAGGGTCAAAATGTAATTTTATAAAAATTGATGGGTCAAAATGTACTTTTTAAAAAAAATAAATTTGCATTGTGTCCCTCAATTTTTAAACAATTATAGGCTTTAGCATATCTCTATATTGGCCCGACCCCGATCCGACCCCCAATTACGTCTAACCCTAACATGAATCATGAATCCGCTATAATATAATACAATATAGTATGCAAAAAATGAGCCGTATTGAATAATATGACATAGACCATATTAATTTACTATCCGTATTAACTTATATAATATGATGGTCACACTAAATATTGTATTATTTATATTTATTATTATATAATACGGTGTACAGTCAAACAAATATGTCCATAGTTGTCTAATGATTTTGATGTAGAGTTAACAAGAGAGGAAAAAGTGAAGAGGATCAATTATAGAGAATGAGAGAGAAATATACATATTCAATATTACTAATCAAGTTTTGTCTTGAAAATAATGAACATAAAAAGAATAAATCTTGAGAAAATTACTGAATTTATAGACAAATCTTAAAGCAATTCTAATTCAAAATCCTAATGCAAATCTATACGTAGTATTTAAACTATTTCTGAATGAAGCCTAAAGATAAATGTAACTTTAAATCCTAAGTAATCTATGCACATCTCATTATTCCTATATCATCCCTCATTATTCTCTCCGATAGGCAAACGACTTGAAAAAGTTTCCGTGAGACGTTACTTGACTATGAAATGTTCGGTGGGCGTATGGTGGTCTGTGCAAATTAGATATATATATTTATATATAGATAATTACATTAATTTTTTTTAACTATTTAATTTATTATAACCGTTAGATTAATATTGTGTGATATACTTATTTTTTAATTTTGGATTTTGAATCTAATAAATACTGTATTTACTAGTAAATAGTTCACTAAATTCAAATTTAAATCTAATAAATACTGTATTTATCAATAAATACTTTACTAAATTCAATTCCTAATATGATAAATATTATATATATCAGTAAATATTTCCATAAATCTAATTCTCAATTTAATAAATACTATATTTACTATTAAATACTTCATCGCAAAGTTTCCTCCCGTGGCATGAGTTACCACTCTTTGATTACTTATACTACCATTGAATCCAATTTTTGATATGGTGATACTATATTTACTTACTGAATTCGACTCCCATTAATAGAACAAAATAAAGTGTCAAAATTCAAATTACATTACCTCTTCGAATAAACAAAATAAATTTTATATTTATTTTGATAAAACTAATACTTTTTAGGCTAATTATTGTAACATCAGATAAACAATACATAAAATATAGGAGTAAGATCGTAATTTAATATTACTATCAGCATTGAGAGTCCTAATCTGGAGAGTGCTAATCTCATTTTTCAATACAAATATATATATATATATATATATATATATATATATAAGTAAGGTTCCATTTATTTTACCGATTCGAGTTTAGAATTCAAGTTTTGCTACATCTCAACTCAAATTAAAAACTCAAATCAGTGAATTAAACAAGCTCTAAATATATGTATGATTGACTTTCGAATCCCTACTCCTGAAAGTAAACACCTATCATATTCAATTGGTGTAGTTATCATTACCACAAAAAAAATGATCACTTCTCTATAATAATACATGCTTACTGTAAATCTATCACTCAGTTAAAAGTTCACATTTTTTACAATTTCATCATAAAAAATAAAAAAGAAAGAAAGAAAGAAAATGATAAGAGTGGATGAAACATCAAACGACTATTCTGTTCTCGCAAACACTTCCCGCAGAAGCAACTCATGGCAGTGGACACATTTAAATACAAGGCAAACGGGACACACACACACAAACACACACACACACACACACACACACACACATATATATTTTACATTGATAAGTTACATTTCATCCTCTATTCCTCTATTTTGAGTGTTTTTTTTTTTCTTTTATTTACAACAAATGCATGCAAAATCATATCCAAATCAACATGTACAGAATCCTGTTTCCAAAGCATTTCCTTTTCCATTTATACTGAACCTTTACATCTACATTGAATCTCAATCTTTTGTTCATTCTTTGCATTTTTGTTTTCTGCTTTTGTTTTTGTTTTTGTTTTTTTTTCTTTTGTTTTACTTGCGTGATACAAAAGAGGAAAAATTACACGTGGAAAGCATGAAGCTATATTAGCTCATTGCTTGTTAAGAAGAAAAAAGGTTGATTAAAAAAGGACAATATTCCAGGGAAGAAATAAAAAAATCAATTAAAAAAAGAAAAAAAAAAAAAAAAGCAGACACAAACTCAATATACATTCACAGAGAACCGAAGAGACACCACCAATTTGTCTCTGTTCAAATGGCCGCAGCTAGTGAGAGTTAATGGAGATGTCTTGAATGCCAAAATTGGCTATCTTAAACTTCCCAATTCTTCGTTTCTTTGTATGAGATGTGTCCTTAGGCTACATTCCTCCACCTGTTTTGATACCAACAATGATAAGGTATAAATACTAAAGTTTAAAGGTAATAGAACAAGGTAAGGAAAAATATGGCATCCTCATTTTCTATGTTGATATTGAGAAACTATTAAATAATAGAAAAAAAAATAGGACTAGGAATCCTAGAGAAAATCTTATTTAAATTATTTTAGATACTTGACTAACCAACCATTTTAGAGCTGAAAGCGCATACTGTTGAAAATATTCCTAGCGCTACCTGGTTAATGCTAACAATGAAAAGAAAATGGAAAAATTGCCTTCCTGCTTTTACCTGCATAGCTGCTGTTGAAGCCAATAGTGCTTCGCATTCGCCAAGCATCGATTTCTCTCGAGCTGCCACGGTAGCAAGTTCTGAGACCAAACTGTTTATGCTCTCCGCCTACAAGAAATAACATAAACTCATGCTAAGTTGAACGCCAGATGCAAAAAGGGCATAAGCGAGACAAAAACCTGTTAACAACAGAACAGGTGATAACAAAAGAAGGAACAGACCAATACATAGAAACATACTAGTACATTAGCTAAAACACTAGTACATTAGCTAAAACACCATATAGTAATGAAATGTATTTGTGCATTGACTCCACCACAAATAAAAAATATTCACACCAGGTTACAACTTACAGGATTAAGTTTAACCTCTTAACTAGTCAAATACCGATGTGATTATGATAAATTTTCATATCCCAATTGGAATAATCATAGAATAACGATTCAAATTTTTTTTTTTGGGGGTAAACTATCAGGATACAAAAATTGCACCGATCATTGAAGTGTCAACAAAATGTGAATCTCACCCTTGGAAGCAGAATGCAAATAGATGATGCCATCGCCTGCATCACATCAACAGCTGAGCAGATAGCTACTTTCAAAGAATCAATATCTGCCTGCAAAAGTGAAGGATATGAAATGACGCCCAGGCTTTTATTTTCAAAATTGAATTCCAGTGAACTGATATAAACTAACATACCCTTGCACCTCCGGTAACTGGAAGGCGAAGAGTGCTCGCCTCCAAATCTTCTACAGCCCCAGATAAAGAAGTGATATGATCTCTTTCAAGCAAAGCCCACTCATCAAGGTAGCCCATCTGAATCATCATGGTTAACCAAGGATTTAGCACATCGAGATGTCTAACCAAACGGTCATGCTCGGATGTGGACAGAATAAAAAATGCAAAAGAAAATAAAGAAGATAAAAGCCATACTCAGTAAAGCCCGGAAATAATTGTCAGCTTTAACAATTAATGAATTATATGGATTAAAAAAAGAAAATGCATAGTAAAACCTTTTTGACTCAGAAAATGTTCCGATATAATATTGAATAAATGTCATGAATTAAGCGGATCATCATAGCAAGAAACAGGCATTACTTGATCATTCAAAACTGAATTCAGTTTAAGCTCAAGCTTCAGCTGCTGAAGATTGATTCTTTTCCTGATTACTGAATCCCACAGATTTAGTGTAGCGCTCCAGACGTTGAATAGAGTTCTCTGCACCATCAAATGAAGGTACGTAAAATTAGAACATTGCAGAGCTTCAACTACACTGAAATAAGTAAAAGTTTAGAGAACAAACAATAATTGAAAGGATGTCTTCTACACAAACTGACCAACTTCTGGAAAATAGTAATTTTGCTACAACTACAGAATACAAGACATTTCCCCATTGCATTATTAACAGAGAGTCAATACAACAGACTGCAAATATCTAACCCTCCGTGCATAGGTGTTGTGAACAAGAATCCTTAGAGTATCTTTCCATTACATATTGTTACCAACAATCACCATATGAGACGATTGAAAAGGTTAAAATAGGCATGAAATGCAATAGTGAAATCAAAATCCTACCTCCGCTGTTACTTTCTGGAAATAAAGAACTCTCCGTGAGCGGGCATTAGCAAATCTCCATTGCATGTATCTGTTGTATAGCAGCCGTAGCTGATGAGCATCTTCAATATAGTTTGATCCCTTCTTCCCCTTCCTAAAATCCGCAATAAAACTAAGCACAGAATTTGAATTGGCTGGTTGATTAGACGTGGTTGATGCCCTTATCCGAGATGGACTAGCGCCTCTAGAAGGTGGAGTAGACGGTCTTGTTCGAGACGGACTGACACCTCTTGAAACAGAAGATGACAGCATTGAGGTCCTGCTAGGAGAGGGTGGTCTCGACCCGACAGAGGGCAAAGACTGAGATCTGAACACAGAGTTTGCGGAAACTAATCTATCTGATAAAATTGTAGAAACAAGCTTGTGAGCTCCAGATACCTGCAATGAATTATCATCAACTAAATTTGCTCCGAATCCTGCTCTGGCACTATCCTCAAGTGATAACAGCCTTGCGGTGTCACTAGAAGATTTTTGTAGAGGTTTCCCCATTCCATCTGATGAAGGGACCCTCCTCAATGACGACAACCCGGTTGTCGGAACAGGCGTGGCAAGAGGTCTACCCGTCCTATCAGAAAGATCCACACTTCTATTAAGCGCATTGGTAGACACCTTTCCACCTATTCTACTAGGCCATCGATGCTGATCTATCAAACGGCTATGCAAACCATCCACTGGTCTAGAATTCTCCGATTGATCAGCCACATTTTTCCCTCTAAGCGGGCTTCGCTTTCTCTCTGGCGTTGCCTTTCGCACAGCACTAGGCGTTTCGACCTGCTTATGCACCACATTAGAAGAGGACCGTAGAGTCCGTTCGGACAAAGCATTAGTCGCTGGTTTTTCCTTCTTACTAACGGGAATAGAAATTGTATCAGACTGAAAGGAAACACTCAAACTTCGCATCGTGGAAGGCCATAAACTCTCCGGCATTCGACCACCGGCTACCCTTCTGGATGCTAAATGCACATCTACAGATGAATCCTGAACCGGCGTGGACGGACGTGGGGGTGAAGGGGGTGTTGAGGGCCGCCTTCTATCCACAGAAATTGACCTTTTCTGAACCAATTGAGAAGATGTGGGTCCTGTTCTCGTGAGGTTCGGTGACGGGCAACGCCGGGGACCAGAGGGCGTCGACGGAGACGGAGACGGTGACTTGTACCTAGAAGAAACATCTCTCGTTCGAAGGCGGCCAGTGGTGAGGACATTGTTCTTCTCTGAGGGAACCAACGGTGGTCTTGGGGTCTCCACTGTTCTCTGCTTCCGAAATGCTAAATCTGATTTGCATACATCCATCCACTCTAATCAAACTAGACAACATTGATAAAACCGATCATTTCATATAACCAAACCAATCGAATCTAACGACAGCCTTGCCTTGGCTTTCATCTATTCCGCATTCAATGGCATAACACAAGCCGCTCAAAAAGATGATCCTTTTCCCTGTAATAAATCCGCCACAGATGCACAAATGTTAAGAAAGTAAGATGCAAATGACTCGGCAGGGGAGAAAAAGCAAAGAATATAAACGCCTGGAAAAGAAAAAGGGAAAGAAAAATTGAGTTAGTACACTTCTTTACACAGAAGCAGATCTGATTGAGTATCTGTACCAGGATTACAACTCATAAACGCAAATGAGTATTGTTCTTTTGGCAAGATAAGCCCAAAATTGATGCAGATCAGGCCATGGGAGAAGATGGTCAAAGAAGGGTTAAACTACATTTGTCGAAAAACGGGTCTCAGAGAAATGCGGAAAATGGCGCAACGTGCATAAACAGTTATCATTAGAGATTGACTTTAGATAGTTAACCCATAAACTGCATTGCAGGGTAAAGAGATCCCCTCAGCAATTGGGGGAGAGACTGGAAGAGTAGACTACTGGGTTGGGGAGAGAAGAGGGTGTAGGATAAGCTCAAGAAGGGGTGCGTAGGATAAGGGATTCTCTCTCTCTCTCTCTCTCTGTTTTATTTTTTTTTATTTTTTTTTTTATTTCCCTTTTGTCCCTCTCACGGGAGTGCCATGGTCGGCTAGGCTGGAAATTGGTTTACTCTAAAACACAACCCCACTGACCTTAAACTATACACTCTTCTTCTCTCCCCACTCTCTTTCATGAAAGGGAAACTAAAATGGAAGCATTTAAAAACTTGCACAATAAAAAGCTCTCATTTTTCCCTTTCACTCCAACTTTTTCTTAAAGAAAGACAAAATTATGCACCTTCTGATCAGCTTCTATACATGTGGACTCTCCCTATCATGATTTATGTCGTTTTTTTTAAAATTTTTATTTTTGCTTTTACAAGTTCAAAAAAGAAAAAAAAAAAAAACTCAAATCTCTCTATTAACTACTTGTATTTATTTTTACACAACCATATTTTATTGCCCTAATTATTAAAAGATTGAACTTGCAGATGTTAATGTCCTTTGGGGAAATGGGAATTTGGGAAGAGACAAGGAGGTCCACGTGGAAGAGAGATTGTTGTCCGTCCCCATGAATTTTTACAGTGTAAAAATATACAAAAATCCCCACAAACAAAATTATGAATAAAATAGACACAAAATAATTTTTGGGAGACAGAGTTACATGGGAAATTTTTGTTAAAATATCATTTTCTGTTTTGATTCTAGAATTCATTTTTCAAGATTTAGGAACGAAAATCCATAAAAACCAGGAAACTTTCAAATTTTTAATTTGGAAAAACAAAATCAAGGTCTTTTTTTTCCATTAATTACAAAATTATTAGTGAAATAAATGTCTGCATTTAACAGGTTCGTGTCTCTCCTGTGGAAGACATGCTCAGTGTTTCACTGCTCATGCAATCTCTCCACAGCAAAATTTAAAAACAAAGGAGAAAAAGAGATTGTTCATTGAATCGAAAAGAAAAAGCCTAAAGTTGACACCAAATTAAACCAATTATATCCATTTTCTTGTATTTAGTTCAACAAAAATACCAAACTAGTTGTAATATAAATACTTCTCCTAATAAAGTCGTAAAAGAATAAAAAAATAATTTTCAATTACTGCATAACCAAAAAGTTTTGCAGAAAATTGAAATCCTACCAATACACAAAATCCAAACTCCAAAAAACCAAAATCTATAATGAATTCTCTCGAACAAGGATTAAATCACTTTCAAATTACAGAAAAAAATTCAACAAATAAATATTTATCGATTGCACAAAAAAAAAAGTGATAAAAATCGAAATCCCTCCAAATAGCGAAAAATCCCCCCCAAAAAAAAAAAAAAAAAACGAAACAAAAGAAATTCTCACCTCTAAATTAACCGGATGGAAAATCTCTAAACACAGAATTCAATCGCTCTAAAATCCAAATAACCAATCCCTACGAACACCGAATTCGCAACGCCGAATTCAAACGATCGATCTCTCGGCAAATCAGAATCGAAATGAGACAAAGACGGTTATGGCTCGAAGCGATCGCCGGAGAAGGAAAGAGTCGCCGGTCGGTGATCGGAAAGGCGGAAATTTCCCGGCGGGAAGTCTTCGTTTGAATCGGATACTAAGTCGGAGAGAGAGAGGAGAGAGATAGAGCGATGAGAGAAAGGGGGGAAGAAATCGAGGCGGTTAAGGAAATTACTAAATAATAAAAATAAATAAATAAATGAGAAATGTCACTAATTAATAATAAATTTATTTGAGAAGTCGTTAATAATTATTGATTGAAATATATTATGAATATATAAATGCCGGGAAACGGTTTCAGTTGAATGGGACTAATGTAAGAAGTCGTTGTTTTCGCGCCACCTACTTTTAATAAGATTTCCTTAAAAGCCGTTATTATTATTATTTTTTTTAAAGCCGTTATTACTTTCCACATTTTCTTTTCTTTTTTCTTTGTCTTTTTATTTTGAGAATTATTTTCTTGTTATTATTTTTCAAAAGAGGAAAACGATAAGAGAGAGAATTCTTTTTTCTTTTGCGAGTGAAGTGAGAGTAAAAAACATGAGGGAGATTAATAATAGGTTTTTTGGAGTTCGTTGTTACGTAATTAAACTCTATAAAGTTTTTTTTGAAAGTATATTTAGTTAATTCGTAGTTACCTAATTTTATTAATTAAACTAGTTTTTGATATAATTAGTTAGCTATAATTTTCTCCAAAAAAATCTCAATACTTGTCATGAAAAAAAATCATATTTACTGGACGTCTTCATAGTTGTCTCATGAAAATAGCACTGTCTACTAAATGGATCAAATCTTTTTAAAAAAAATACTGACTAGATCAGATTGGGACTAATAAGATTTAATGTTTCATGAACCATTAATAAACTGTGTGACAAAAACCAATCAATAAAACAATATAATTTTCTTTTTTCTATTTGTGAGTACTAGTTGAACGCCACGTGCTATGCACTTGAAGAGTAATCGAGTGTTAAGTTTTCGTTATTGAAGTAATATTTAAAGCATATAATATTTGAATATAAAATCCTAAAGAGGAACTAAAATGGAAAAAAAAAAAAAAGTTTTAGGGCAAGAAGCCTAAAATAGTTACAAAAAGACTAAAATGAAGAAAAAAATAGTTTTAGGGTACAAGGAATCAAAACGAAAATATAAAGTTTTGAGGTAAGAATAAAAAATAGGTCAAAAATGACCAAAATGAAGAAATAAATAAGTTTAGGACGATTAGTAAAAAAAATAAGTTTTAGGATAAAATGAACCAAGACGAAAAAAATAAAATTTTAGGACAAAAATTAAAAAAAAAATAAAAAGGACTAAAACAAAAAATAAAAAAATTAAGGTAAAATTAAAAAGAAAACACTAACTAAGACGACGTAGTTTTAGTTGAAAAGTGCACTGTAACAAGTACACATTAACATTTTTTTTATATACAGATAGACATAAAATAGTGAAACCCTCAACACACATACAATAGTGCAACAATTACTACAGTTCTACTCATTATTATAGATTTCCTAGGCCAGCTTATTTAACAATATAGCCAGCTTTTGTTCACTTTGATGCTTTAACAACAAGATTTGTCATCTATTTGGCATAAAAAAAATGCATCTCTATCTCTAACTCCTTATTTATTTTTTCTAAAAAATTTAAATTCCTCATCTCTGCTCCGATTTTACCATAAAAAGATTTTAATCCGTTATATTTGTGGATAAATTCGGACAAATAGTGTATGAAAAATATACTAATAATAAAACAAAGTAAGGTGGGGGGTGGTTGAAGGAGTACCCGCATGACACATGCAATGATCACCTCCAATCAATAATAATTAAACATCATAACCTAATACATAAACCTCAGTACTAATTTGAGTTTAAAAATATTGATTACTTTACTAAATTGAGTTTAAAAATATTGATTACTTTCCCCTTTAAAAAAAAAAAATTGATTACTTACACATGTAATTGTACTTTACCACTTAAGCATCTACATAATTTAAAAACTATTGTGATTGGATTACCAAATAATGTTTTAACAATGATCTTATCTTCACTTTTGTTCCTACGTTTTCATTAATTTGAAAGCTAGTGAAATGTCAAACTATAAATCTCAAAAAGTCCAAAACAACATTCAATGCCAGACAGCTATAGAAATTTGATTGCTAAGTAAAAAGCTTAAAGTGCCCCCAGTACCATAAGATATTTGTAAATGATTGATTAGTATTAAAGCTGTAGATCAAAATTTTAAACTTTTTGTATAATCTTTGACCCTCCAAAGCAAGCAATGAATTAAACAACATCATTACACCATCCCTTTCTATAACATGAAGATGGAAGAGAATTTCATTTTTGTTAACCAGAAGAAATAAAATCTTATAGTGGAAATTTGCTTTTATTTCTTCTGTTATCCACCTAAATACATGAGTATTGTTCAAATTTTAGATTCATGGAAACTTTTGTACCTAGTTGCTTATTTTAAGTATACATAAAAAAGAAAACCCTTTTAAAAAAAAGTATAAAAAAGAAAACGTTTCACCCTGAATTTTTCCATTAATGACTTGCAAAATTGGAATAGATTTGACTAGGGACAAAGTCAGGCTGGACATTTGTTTAGTTAATATGACGAGAACAAACTGATCTTCACTATTACTTAAATCCATAATTTGATAAAGAAGTTTTCATTCCAAGTGCTCAAGATATTATTTGATTTTCACATTATGACTAAACGGGTTTGTTTAGGTCGCTGATGTCAAAAAAAAAAAAAAAAAAAAATTTGCGCCTCCTTTTAAAGAAGCATAATCAAGATCATTTCTAAAAGTTGCTTTTGCTACATTTTTTTTTTATTTAAAGTCCTTGACCTTGTCACAACATTTTTTTTTTCTTTTGATAGATCTTTATTTATTTATTTTAATTTACTTTACTCTTCTTTGAAATAATCATCATTGGTGTTACTAATCTATAATAAATTAATGTTATTTTATCAAATATATTCACTTCACTACAACAAATATCATTATCAATAGCTAACCAAGCTATTAAGCACTACTAATAGCGTTGTGTGGAGCGCTAGGACATTGGACGCTATTAAAAGTCCTACGAAAACATACCGTTCTGAGAACGATATGAGAAACGCTACAGAATTGAGATCTTATAATGTTTTAGACATGTTATTTTCATCCTCTTACAGCTATTTGGCGTTGTTACGATACAGATCAATAGTTTTTCTCCCTTGTTATATTCATACTCTTGTAACTTTTTAAAATTATTATTGAATATTTTACCAATATTAAAAGTAATACATACTAACGTCTTATCTACTTTTATTATGTTAATATCTTTTTGAATTCATTTAAATAGATGGTGATTCCGAGCAACATCTTACATCCAAATAGGAACATTCAAATTAAAACATAAAAACATTCAATATAATAATTGTTATCAGTATCTACAAAGTTGGCAATAAGATGTTCACAACACAAGTCACACCATTTGTCCACAACTTTAACATTAAAAACAAGTAAAGAATACGGAGAAATAGCTAGAGATATCAAAGTATCCAAAACGTCTAGCCAAATGAAATGGTTAAGTAAATAATCCATCTTGACAAAATGCTCCAACAAAAAGGTCATCTCTTCCAGCAAAGTAACTATTCACCTGTCACAAAATTAGTCCAATTAATTAATTAAAACATATAAATTGATTAACTAATGAAGCACAAAAAGAAAAAACCAAATAAACCATACAACTAAACAACATAACAAATTTCACTATAAAGGCAGAAACTTATGAGCAAGAGCACTTGAGTTTCCCAGGACACTAACAACAAGCACCTACGAGTTAACTCATATTTCATCTTGATTGCCAAGTAACAACACAATTAAAATTCTAATGTCCAAAGTAGGTCACTTTTTCAGTAATGGACATACAATCGTGAGAGTTAGAGATAAATGAATACTAACCTTTGAGAAACTACATTAAAATCTTTGTGAAACTACGTCAAAAGAACAAGCTACAAAAAACCAACCAACAACATGAAAATCGTATGCCAAAAGTCCTTCTGATGAGGACATCAGCGATGCAAGGAATACTCACGATCCAATTCAAGTCCCAGTTGGTCCGGTGACGAGGAATCGAGCTAAAAGATTCAAAGAAGAGTTAAATAACCTAGTCCGGAGAGTTCTACAACAAGAAGAGAGAGTGTTCACTACTGAGGGTGAACAAAGGCTGGTTTTACTCATCAAAGTTAATCCATAAGAGAGCCAATCAGTCATACACGTCAATTGAGCCATTGCATGGCCAACTTACATGTCATTCCAGGATACACGTGCAAGGGGAAGTCCAAGCGGATGTGGGCATGTTTTCCAGCAAGGGATCAAGTCAAAATTGTGGATCAAGATTTGATTTCGTTATAATCCTATTTTTTTGTTTTAAGTTTCAGTTTAAAATTTGAATTCCATTATAGGCGTGTTTAGAATGAAGAATTTTGAGTCAAATTCGGATTCCTTTCTAGGTTTTGTTTTAGGCGTGTTGTATCTCATTAAGGGTATATTAGGACTTTTACAATTAAAAACTCCTCATGAAAGTTTCGGCTATTTAAGGCTGACTTTCAGATAATGCAAAACAGTTTTGATGTTTATTCATATTGTGAGATATTCTTCTTGAGTTCTTGAAGAAACTTTTCCGAACTTATCAAGGATTCCTTGTGGCGTTCAACTTAACTTATCAAACGAAATTTTCCTTACTCGTGGTTCGTATCAGTTGGTATCAGAGCCTAGGATCGTCAGGTTTTCCTATCCTTTTCTTGTTTATTGCTTTTTCTTTTCTTTGTCAAAAGTCGGGCATTAAGGTTAGGTTTTTAATTCAGCAAAAAAAAAATCCGATTGTTAAACTCCCTATTTGCCTTGAGTTTGAGTCCAACTACTATTGCTTGATTTTGAATTCCACTAGGTTTACAAACCCTAGAAAACGTGAATTAGGGTTCTAATGTTTCTAAAACTGATAAAAAAAAGCCAGGAAAAGGAGGAAAATCACAAGAATGGTTATAATTTTTGATCTAGGAATCGTTACAGGGCTTATAATATATCAAATCAAAGTTATTTTTGAGCTCTACAATCTTTAGTGGGGCATAGCCCGCCGACCCTATTTTTCGGGCCAAAATTTGCTTATTTTCATTAGTTTTGGAACCCTTAAATCTTGATTGTCAAAAAAAAATCCATGAAAAAATTTGATTTCGTTGGTTTGAGTCTCGCCTCGATTGGCTGCTTGAATCCTTCTTATTGTTGGAATAGTTTTGAAACAACTAGAAGAAGAATACGAGTGAAAAAAAGGCAGAGTGTGTGAGCATATTAGAAGGTAAAAGCCAAATTAAATTGAGTGAAACACGAGTGGGTTTGAGTGAAACACAAGTGGCTTGAGTGAATTATTCGTCGAGTGAAACATATTTTAATCATGTCACAAAATCAGGAGAAAAACACAAGCAAAGAGATTCCACCTACCGTTACTCATAATCTGCAAATGCAGGCATTAATGGGAGAGATGAGGCGGATGATGAGGACGAAGTTCAAACACTTACATGAGAGGTTGGATAAGGTAGAAGAGAGAACACAACAGGATCAACCACCATTTGCTCTGAATGCTCTAAGGAGGAACATGATGCACCGAAGGGGAGTTGAGGATATTAGTGAATTTGAAGGGGACAATTTAGAGGAAGAGTTTGATAGAATGTCAATGGGCAACCATAGGAGATATGGACAGAATAGAGAAGCTAGGAACCGAGTGGATAGCAACTTGAGAAGTATCAAGATGAAAATTCCTACGTTTCAAGGAAAAAGTGATCCCGAAGCATATCTCGAGTGGGAAAAGAAGATGGAGTTGGTTTTTGACTGTCACAACTACTCTGAAATAAAGAAGGTATAACTTGCTGCAATTGAATTTACTGATTATGCTATTGTGTGGTGGGACCAGGTATGCACCAATAAGAGGCGAAATAGAGAACGTCCTATTGAAACTTGGGATGAGATGAAATGGGTGATGAGGCAACAATTTGTACCAAGTCAATACTACCGGGATCTATACCACAAGCTGTAAGGTCTCCATCAAGGTAACCGGAGCATTGATGAGTATTTTAAAGAGATGGAGATAACTATGATTAGAGCCAATGTAGAGGAGGATCGGGAGGCGACAATGGCCAGATTTTTGAATGGTTTAAACCGAGAGATTGCTAACACAATCGAAATACACCATTATATGGAATTGGAGGATTTAGTGCATATGGCAATCAAAGTTGAGAGGCAACTCAAGAGGAGTGGTACACGACCAAGACCAGCCCCGCAAAATTTGAGTGCAGCACTTTTGAGGTCGAACTACCCAAGGAAAGAAGAAAACCCACCCACCTTCAAGGCCAAACCCGAGCCTAAACCAAACGCCAATACCACGGCCCTTACTTCTACTCGTTCTAGTGAGATTAAGTGTTTCAAATATCAGGGAAGAGGACACATAGCTAGCCAATTTCCAAACAAGTGAGTTATGGTGATCTGGAAAATGGAGAAATTGATTCAGAAGATGAAGCTAATCTAGATGACATGCCACCATTGAAGGACGCCCCCATAGGAGATGAGGAGTTCAGGGCAGATCATGGTGAGATGCTTGGGCTAGTCGCATGTCGAGTCTTAAAGTTGCAAGCTAAAGAAGAGGAAGAAGAAGTACAATGGGAGAACATCTTTTTGCCACGTGAAAGACAAGGTATGTAGTGTTATTATCGATGGCGGCAGTTGCACTAATATTGCTAGCACTTCCATGGTTGAAAAGCTAGGGCTCACAACACTTAAGCACCTTCGTCCTTACAAGCTACAATGGTTGAATAATAGCGGTAAAGTGAAGGTTACAAAGTAAGTTGTCGTACCGTTTTGAATTATTGTGCGACGTGGTACCAATGCAAGCGGGACATCTCCTTTTCGGAAGACTATGACAATTTGACCGGCGTGTGCAGCATGACGGCTTCACCAATAAGTACTCATTCACGCACAACCAACGGACTATCACTCTAGTTCTGTTGACACCAAAACAAGTCTATGAGGACCAAGTGAGGTTGCAAAAACTGAGTGAACAAAAAAAGTTGAGGGAGCAAAATAATAAGAGTGAAAAAAGGAGTGATGCCGTGCATAGTGAGAGTGAGGGGAAAGAGAGATACACAACAAAAGAGAGAAAAAGAGAGAGTAATGTTGATGATTGTACTCATGAGGACATCAGGGATGCAAGGAATACTCACGATCCAATTCAAGTCCTAGTTGGTCCGGTGCGAGGAATCGAGCTAAAAGATTCAAAGAAGAGTTGAATAACCTAGTCTGGAGAGTTCTACAACAAGAAGAGAGAGTGTTCATTACTGAGTGTGAACAAAGGCTGGTTTTACTCATCAAAGTTGATCCAGAAGAGAGCCAATCAGTCATACACGTCCATTGAGCATTGCATGGCCAACTTGCATGTCATTCCAGGATACACGTGCAAGGGGAAGTCCAAGTGGATGTGGACGTGTGTTCCAGCAAGGGATCAAGTCAAGATTGCGGATCAAGATTTGATTTTGTTAATCCTATTTTTTAGTTTTAAGTTTCAGTTTAAAATTTGAATTCCATTATAGGCGTGTTTAGAAGGAATGATTTTGAGTCAAATTCGGATTCCTTCCTAGGTTTTGTTTTAGGCGTGTTTTATCTCATTAAGGGTAGATTAGGACTTTTACAATTAAAAACTCTTCATGAAAGTTTCAGCTATTTAAGGCTGACTTTTAGATAATGCAAAACAGTTTTGATGTTTATTCATATTGTGAGATATTCTTCTTGAGTTCTTAAAGAAACTTTTCTGAATTTATCAAGGATTCCTTGTGGCGTTCAACTTGACTTATCTAACGTAATTTTCCATACTCGTTGTGTGGCATCTTCACCATACCAAGGTTCTTATTTTGCTAAGCAACGAGTCACGGTTTCCATCAAACTTGAGAGATCTTGAGTCGTTTTCAGATTTGATATTAGGTTTTGTCACGTTGTTGGCATGGTTCGTATCACCTTCTCTAAGCTCATTCTAAGAACATCATAAAGAAATGGCAGACCATGTTATACACAAGCACTGGAGACGCTAGAGTTATATCATCTTGATAACACTACACACATACATGATAATTAACACAAAGTAAAAGGTAATGGCTGAGTAACACATTTTATACAGTTGAAGTGCCTTGGATACCATAGTTTTACATATTATCACTGTTAAGGACATATCGGTTTAGCAACAAGTTCTCAGCAAAATAAAATTCTACAGTGACCATCTATGGATTATAGTCCATGGCATAATACAAAATGGGTAAGCAAGAATAGAATAGTCAGTTGATGCATGAGTATTCTATAATATTACCTCCAAAAGTCGAAGACTGACAAGATACTTGGTGTCATACAAGAACTTATAATTGAGAAAAATCAGAAGGCAAAGGAACACCTGAGTAATCCAAGCAAAGCCCTTAGCAAACACCTTAGTGAGAAAAGGATTGTCACCTCACTTGCTGCTCTCGCAGAGCTCAACCATTCATCCATGGTTGCCATTATCAAACAACAAACTTAAAAGACTAATGAAAGTCATACGGCAAATCTAAATTCTTACCGCCATTAAACTAGTAAATGTTTTGCAATTTTTATTTTTTGATTCGGCCTAAGACCTTCCAGTCAAAACCGTTTGGCTAGCATAATGGTGATTAAAGGGACTTAACGGCTGAGCTTAATTGTGCGATAATGGCCAGCTTAATGGTTAGTTATGGCTTCAGTTTTTTTTCTTAAAATCTGAACCTAGCTATGGTTTGTGGCCGGATTCATCTCAGAGGAAGGAGCACAGTTTTACACCATAAAGATTGGACCATAATTGTGTGATTAAGTCCCATAATTCATTGTCTCAAAATCCCTTTCTCAAAAGCATATATAAGGCTTATAACATATGAAGGAGAGCACTCACATGCACTCGTACACCCTTCTCCTCCTCTCTCTCACTTTCACTCTTATTTTTGAGTTCTTTGTGCGTTTTTGCTTTTCGTAGTTCGGCTTTTGGTGATAGAGGGAAGGTCTGAGTTCTAGTTCACCGGACGGTTCCGATAGTGCTTCGAGCTCTATCGTTGTCGTTGTCATTGTATCCTGGGAAACAGACGTCTAACGTGGGACGAAATTGTTTTAAGGAACACGTGGTTCACGTGCCTCAACATCCTTACCTTGACACGAATGTCGGACCCAAAAAACCACTATATGCGGGCTTTATTTTACAATTTTTATTTTTTGATTCAGCCCAAGACCTTTTAGCCAAAACCGTTTGGCTTGCATAATTGTGATTAAAGGGGCTCAATGGCTGAGCTTAATTGTGAGATAATGGCCAGCTTAATGGTTAGTTATGGCTTCAGTTTTTCTTCTTAAAATCCGAACCTAGCTATGGTTTGTGGCCGGATTCATCTCAGAGGAAGGAGCATGGTTTTGCACCATAAAGATTGGACCATAATTGTGTGATTAAGTCCCATAATTCATTGTCTCAAAATCCCTTTCTCAAGAGCCTATATAAGGCTTGTAACACATGAAGGAGAGCACTCACTTGCAGTCGTAAACTCTTCTCCTCCTCTCTCTCAGTTTCTCTCTTGTTTTTGAGTTCTTTGTATGTTTTCCTTTTTGTAGTTCAGTTTTTGGTGATAGAGGGAAGGTCTGAGTTCTAGTTCGCCTGACGGTTCTGATAGTGCTTCGAGCTACCGTCGTTGTCATTGTATCCTGGGAAACAGACGTCTAACGTAACCGCAAGCACTCGCCGGTGGGGACGAAGCTATTTTAAGGAAAGCGTGGTTCACGTGTCTCGACATCTTTACCTCGACACGAATGCCGGACCGAAAAAACCACTAGATGCGGGCTTTGTTTTGTAATTTTTGGGCCCTTTTAGTTCGTTGATTTGAGTTTTTAATTCGAAATGAGATGTGACTTTATGTAAGAGCTTTTTACTGTAGTAAAAAAGTTATATGTGACTGTTTCTAAGAGCTTTTTACTGTAACAAAACTCGAATTCTAAACTCGAATCGATGAAATGAACATGACCTTTATTTTTTGATTTGGCTCAAGACCTTCCAGCCAAAACTGTTTGGCTTGCATAATGGTCATTAAAAGGGCTTAATGGCTGAGCTTAATTGTGAGATAATGGCCAGCTTAATGGTTAGTTATGGCTTTGGTTTTTCTTCTTAAAATCCGAACCTAGCTATGGTTTGTGGCTGGATTCATGTCAGAGGAAGGAGCACGGTTTTGCACCATAAAGATTGGACCATAATTGTGTGATTAAGTCCCATAATTCACTGTCTCAAAACCCCTTTCTCAAGAGCCTATATAAGGCTTGTAACACATGAAGGAGAGCATTCACTTGTACTTGTACACTCTTCTCCTCATCTCTCTCGGTTTCTCTCTTGTTTTCAAGTTCTTTGTGTGTTTTTCTTCTTGTAGTTCTGTTTTTGGTGATAGAGGGAAGATCCGAGTTCTAGTTCGCCGAACGGTTCTGATAGTGCTTCAAGCTACTGTCGTTATCGTTGTATCCTAGGAAACAGACGTCTAACGTAACCTGAAGCACTCGCCGGAGGGGACGAAGCTGTTTTAAGGAAAGCGTGGTTCACGTGCCTCGACATCTTTGCCAATTCATTTTCGAAGTTTGGTAGAAAGGTTGAATTTGTGTTGTAACAATTTTATTATTTTGTTCTTGCAAAAGTTGTTATATATATTGTTCTTCTTTGTATTATCCATATTATTGTTAATAATCCTAAAACATAATCGATACAAAGGAGGACTTTGTAGGAGGAAAAAAAAAGGAAAAAAAAAAAGTTTTTGTTGTTGGAAATTTTTGCCAATTTCCTTACTAAGTTGGAAATTTTATTTTTGAAGAAATAGCTACTAACATGAACGTGGTTGTTCCTGCTGGAAGTAACACTATGACAACTGAGCTGTCACCTGTGGGACAACTGTCTGTCTCTGTCCCGACCCCTGCTTTGACCTCGACGCGGCCTTTTTCAGTCTTAGTTCCTGTGAACCACAATGAGAAACGTTATAAATTCAGTAGGCTGAATTTTAAGACTTGGAAATAAAAAAATGTTATTTTATCTGACAACGTTAAATCTTACGAGATTCTTGAAAGATAATCATTCTACTGTTAGAGAGGATGAAGTAAATGCTCAAACATTTCACGCAGTTAATGCATGAAATCATTCTAACTTGTTGTATGAGAACTATGTGCTGAACAGCTTAACTAATGAGCTTTATAAGTGTATAGCTCAACGTGTATAGCCGTTGAAAGATTGTCCTGAAGCCTATCAACTTTCGAAGAAAGTGACAAGAAACTATCCGTCAATTATGACAAAGCAATGCAAGAAGTTTGTTGAGTACGGAGTTATTCTGGAACAAAAGCCATTTCCCAAGCAAAAATGCGTTTTGATGTCAAGGTTGAGAACGACACCGTACTACGTCTTGGTACTCACCCTTTTCACTTGGTTGTTTGTTATTTCCATTTTCAGACTAGATTTTGCTTGACCGTCTTTTTTTTTTTATTTCTCTTATCGCTCCTCACTTATACTGATTATTTATTCTATATATAGTTTAGCAAGAGGTCTGACATAACTTTCTCTTTTGTTTTTTTGTTTAGCTTCTACATCACTAGGCGATGGACTTTTCCAACTCATTTTGTTATATTTAGCCACGCATGCATATGTAGGTAAAAGATATATGCTACCTACACATTCAAAAAAAGTATTGGTGAAGACTTTTCTCTACATATGTCGGCACCTTTCTAATGTGTGGTAAATGATTTTTTCTGCACATTTTTAAATGTTTACCTAAACAAAAATGTATAGGTAAAGCTCAAATTTCTTTCTGTAATATATCAATTTAAAAAAAAAAAAAGTGCTCTACTCTATTATTTTGTAACATAAAAAGGAGTAAGTGAAAAAGAAATAATAACAACAACAACTATATTAAACATACCATATTTAAATCACCTTTAAACGATAGAGACTTCAAACCTTAACACTGTGTTTCTCGACGTGCTCGAAGAATTTCCACTTTGTATAAATGGTTCGAATAGTAGGACGCGTTTGGAACTCGTTATAAAATGATTTTATTTTTTGTATGAAAATGAAAACGTTTTCAATCTCAGACAGAAATTATTTTTGAAATTACGTTTGGTAATTTTATTAAGAGATTGTTTTCAGTGTAAAAAAACCCATTAATGTCTCTCTTTCTCTCTGCTCAAGAGAGAAGAAAACGAAAATAAAAAATAAAAACAACTAAAAGTCGTTTTTCATTTCCGTTTTAAAAACGTTTTCATTTTTTCTTTATCAAAAAACGTGAAAAATTCTAAACACGGCCGTAGTTTTGACGTTATTTTGTTCGTGAGAAGGGCAGTTCAGGAAACTTGCATGAGGTTAATTATAAACATATTACCTGATGGTTACCATAATAAGATTTTTTTTGACCAAGTTCTACAATTAAATTAAAAAAAAAAAAAGTGAAGTTTGACTTTATTTAAATTTGAATTTAAACTAAAATTGAAAACTAATTAAATAAAGGACAAATTTTTTGTCCTTCTTCTGCTTGCAATTGTCGCCAACCACTGGGAGACCTTCCTGTGGTGTGGCTGGCCATATAGTGAGTTTTTTTGCCTTTAAAATTAAACGAAAAACTGTATTTTAAATGAGATTTAAAATAAAGTAATAACTAATTGTCCATTGCTTTGTCATTAAGTTAAAGTAAGGGGGTTCTCTTAGTGTTCTATAAAAAGGAGACAATAGAAAATTAGAGAACACAATTTTTGCTCTCTAACTCCTATAGTGACCAAATTGTTAGAGAGAGAAAAAGAGAAGAAAAGTTCTTCCAATTTCTAATTCCTTCACATACATGCGTTGATAGTGGATGAATACAAATTAACGAGTGATCAAGTTTGAAGAGTTCTATATTAGAGCCCACACTGTAGATCTTACAGATTTCAATGACTAGACAAGAAAGACTCGTATTTTCTAAGAAAGCTTGGAGCTTGGATCGTTCAAGGTCAAAGATTTCAAGTTATCCGCCTAATTTTATAAATTAATATATTCTATAGAGTACTTAAAAGTTTTATAAAAATTTTTATTATATACGATCTGCACATATACATTTTTATATCTGAAATCGTTTCGGAAACCAACATCTGCCCCTCCGTCATCACTGACAACCAAACCGCACATAAAACCCCCTCCAAAGGAACACCATGTTGAGGGGACAAAACAACAAGGAGCTCAGATTCACCAGTGCACGGACACACCCTGAGGCAGCTGCCAAATGCATGTTGAAAAATTCCATCCCCCTCCTCACTCGAAAGACCCACACCAACAACACGCAAGCACTCTCCTATAGGATCGGGGATTCGAAGCCTGCTACTAAGACACACAAGAGAAGAACAAGAAAGAAAAGGGAGAGAAACCCTAAGAGATTAATATATGTTTCGTTCAATTACTGTAATGTCTATTTGTTGAGGAACAAATTTGGGAGCGAGAAGATGAGATGAGAAATAAATATCTTGAATTATTCTAAGTTTTGAGGATGAAATTTTTATAAGGTAAAGAGAATGTTACACCCCAATATCAAGAAAATTATAATAGAGTACAATTAAAAAAAACAACAAGAAGTTAAACCAACATTGAAATAACATATACATATGAGAAGATCTAATATTGGGTAGGTGTGAAACTTTTGTCAAAGAACAAAAGTTAAAAGAACAGAAAGATTAGTGATACAAAGTGTTAAGGAAAGTTTTAGTATAATACTTTTGTATGCTTAACACTAGTTTAAAAGTGAACACTACATATAAAAGAAGTTCAAATATGAATGTTAGGAAGGAAACTTTCTCCAAAGACCGTAGATTAACACATATATGGCAAGACAATTGTTTTCAAGGATATTATCATGATACAAAAGTCAAGCAAACCTATCATTTTCTGAAATTATTAACCAAACAAATTGGAACAAAACTAAAACAATGTACATAAACACACACACACACACACAAAATATATATATA